>NC_072739.1:17018637-17177137 GCF_026930045.1 Uloborus diversus
TAGTTAGAGGGGGCAAGTAAAAACCACTATGTTGTTGCGCCTAACTTGCTCCTCTCTAACGGGAATCCAAACTACGACCATGTCCTAGAGGCAACGATATGGAAAATCTGTCAATTAGAGCTGAGATAACAAAAGTTTTTTTGAAGCCAAAATTAATTCTTCTTTCCCTTTTCTACGTAGAGGATAGATCGGCTTCCACTCCATGAGCTGTCCGGGAGGAGGAAAAGGAGATTTTAAACAAAATGTTTGCGAATCCAAACACCGAATGCATGAATTTCTTGCGTGCATGATCCCAGCACTATAAACCGGATTGCGGGAAAGAAGGCGACATCTCCACCAACAAAAATATTTGCAAATCTGGTTGGAAACAGATGCGATCAAGTCACTTTCTTAACCTGCATTCATATAGACACAGCACAGCTACTGAAGATGAACAAACAAGAAAATAGATGCAAGCCGCCATTTTATGGCGACATATCGGAATAGGGTGACACAATAAAATACAGCTGGGCACTTCGCAACTGGGTTACAAGCACCGGCTAGTCGAACTCTGAAAGCAATTTATCAACTAAAATGTTCTAGAAGAACATGGCATTGCTTCCCGACTTTTTTCTGATGATGCCTCCTGAAGCCATAATCTCTAAAATTCTGTATTGTATATCCAGGAGTGGATCCAGAGTGGGGGGAGGGGAAGGTCATGATCTTCTCACCTCTTAAGCGACACAGAACAAACTAAGACTGTATTTTGGGGGCTTGTATTTTAAAAAATATGCCACAGACATCCGATTATTCGAAACCGAATATTGAATTTTGATCGCTCCCCCCCCCCCCCTCCCGACGATGTCTCCCTCCAAAATCAGGAGCGAGATCTGCCGTTGAAAAAAGCAGTTTTCATACAATTCATCATAATATTCTACTTTCGAAAAATGAAACAAATGTTGTTGATGAAATTGCCGACATTGAATCGTTTTCATGACCGCTACAATTATTTTATAATTTTTGTAGTCTTTACGGTTGGAATGCCAAGGGCGGATCCAGAAATATTACAAGGGAGGGGCGATTGAATGTTTTTTACATACCCATTACCAGTGGCGTACCTAGCATGGGTAACACCCGGAGCGGTAATTTGGGGTGCCTCCCCCCCCCCTCAAACACAAAAGAAAATATTTTATTTTTATGTAAACATGAAATTTATACAATTTTTAGAAACTACAATTGTGTTATAACGAAATTTTAATTAGATTAATGCATAAAAGACAAATAAAAGTGGGAGTTCGGGGGTTCCACCCAGGAAAAATTTCAAATTTTTTGTCGTAAAAAATGCATTTTAGCTTTATATTTTTCAAAAACTTGCAATTCTACTTTGTGTGTGACCCGGGGCGGATCGCCCCCCTTCCCCCCCCCCCTCCACTGCCCTTACTACGTATTTTGATTTTGAAACGCTTTGGACTTCAATTCCGAAACATTTCCGGGCGAAAATCCCAAACCTCTCTTCTAAAAACTTTAACATTATCAAAGTTCGTCTAAAATGGCGTTTTCTGAACCTTAATATTGAAAATTTACCAGTGGTGATTCCGTCAAGGGAGGAACGATCGCGGAAGGCCCAATTTTTAGATGGTTCTGAACGGTCAGAAATAGATCAAAATCATTTTATTCTTCATTCGAAATTCTGTTTTGGGACGAAACGAGATCGCTACAAAAACTCAAAGAAAACTGGCTTGTCAAATGCACCGCCCCCCTCCCTCGCTTCGTAAAAAATATGGTTTTACTCATATGCGAGATTTTTTTTTTCTTCCCCCCAGTAAAAATTTGCACTGAGTATAGAACCTTTAACCTTCCCTGCCCTGGAAAAATTCGAAATGACGGGCCTGAACAAGACTACAGAAATAATTTTTAAATAGCACAGTATTATAACACGTAGTTAAGAAACAAAGGTCAAAAGTTTCCATGCATCCACTCAGCATTTTTGTCATGGATTTTACAATGGTTAGTATAAAAAAAATACAACTTACACTTTGCTTTCAGATTTTCGTATCATAAAAATAACACGAAATACCTTATCCTTAATCAGAAACTGTTGTCTTTTATTTATTTGGGGGAGGTGGGTGTACTGAAATGACGAATAAAGTGTCATAAACTCCGGTTCTCTCTTTCTCTCCCACCCCCTCCCCTTTCTGGCAGCGTAAAATAACTCAGTAAATTTTGAGTACTGTTTTGTGAAGTGCATGTCTAATAAGTAGAGTTAAATAAAACTAACTTTTGTGCACAAAAAGAAAGTAACAATTGAATAAAAGATTATATTTAAAGACGTAGCTAAATAAAAATACTAACAAAAAAAGTAAAAACTGCAGTTGGATATAAGTTAAAAAAAACGATACTAAACCCAAAAGCAAAAAATCTTGCATTTGCAATGCGCGGAAAAGTGCATAGCACATAAATCTAACTACAAGAAAAAATATATTCGATTGTATTCGACAGCAATTATCAAAATTGCACAATATGAAGCAACAGTAGCAATTTCAAAATTTCAACACAGTAAATTTTAAAAACATGTTGGACCATACGATGATGAATCTTTCGCAATTGGAAGCAACATTTGCGTAATGCTGTGCAAAATAAACGATTATAGAAATACAGTTTTAAAATACGTCCTATTTTTTAAATTGAAAAATTCGAGGAATGAACCACAAACGCTGGAACTCATATTTAACAACAGACCAGAAATTAAAATATTACAACAGCAATTCAACTACAAGAACTTATGTTCTCTGATACTTCTTCAGAAACTACCAGGCCCGACGAGAGGCCATGTCAGCGTAGTCGGAAACTAGGGGCCCGGGCTTTGCGGGAGTCGGCGACACTAAAGCAAAAAAAAAGAAAGAAAGAAGAAAAAAAGAAAAGGGGGGGGGACTCCCCAGAATAAGAGAAAACGTAAATTTTGGTGTTGTGGCACTTAAAGTAGAGTTAATTTTTTTGGTACTTTTCCGTTAGCCGGGTCCATGCGAAAATCGCCAAATGATTACGCTCAACGCCAAGCGATGATTCGCTAAATTGATGTACAGCCTTTGTTGGGCGTGTTCGCTAGGCTAATCATCGCTTGGCGTTGGGCGTAATCATTTGGCGATTTTCCCTTGCGCTGGTTAACGGAAAACCCCTATTTGTAGCATCCAAAACGAAAAAAAAACAGATACTATTAACATTGACGCGCTAGTGAATAAAGTTATCTCGACGACAATGTGCGAAAATTTTGAAATCGAAAAATAGATTTCACGTTTGAGCTCTGGAAATGATATGGAAATGACAAACATAGACATGCTGTTTCGGCACGCTGGAATAATTTTCATTTCTACATAGGCTACGACAACGCCCCTTAAATAATAAATGCCTGTCGCTTTCTCGCTTTTAACCATGGCCCCACTAGATGGCGCTGGCGCTTAGTGTTAGAATTCAGTGGGGCCATGTTTTAACAGAGAGCAAAAGTGATCATAAATCGAGGGAACGAGGTTAAGTAAATTTTGATACACCTGCCACTGCCACCTATTGGAAGGTATAAGAAATTAATAGCGAAGAACACAATTGATTAATTTCTAAGTTTAAATTTTGAAATTAACCAATTAAGACAGATTTGAATTGTTTGCATCCATCGCCATCTTGTATTGCCGTCAGGTAGCGTTAAAGGGTGTACCGGAAGTCAGCGCGGGCGTTTGGCGGAAGTACTTTTTGAGGCAAATGCGCTAGCAATATAGTACTAAGGGGCGTTGGCTATGATGAACTCTGATGAGCACAGTTTATGAGCATAAAAATACTACCATAAGTAATCCATACAGCCAGAAATTTCAACTTTGTTGCTGTTACATGTTTGTTGAGAAAAATAGAGTAAAACTTACCCCATTGCTGTTTTGGAATTGTATAGTTGGCCTAGAAACTGCATTTCCCTGAAAAGAAAAAATAATTGCAATAAGACTATTTGGCATTTTAGTGCGAGAAAATTTCTAACTTCACTGCATTTAGTGAAGTGAAATAGAATAATTTATAAGACAAGTTTTAAAAACTGCTGAAACACCATGCCATGTTAAACATTACCAAAAAATGTTGTGGAGCGGGTTTCATTGTTGATGACGTCAAGAGCGTTACGCGATCATTCGCTATTATATATATGACGAACCAATAAAGTTTGTGTTATTTAGGTTTCTAAAAAAGTGAAAGTTATTATGAAATAATTCCAAAAATTTTTATTGATCTTTCAATCCTTCGTATTTTAAATACATGCAGCAAACACCCACTATCGTTCTGACGTACATAGTACACATATATTTATTTTAATAATTCGTCATCAATAGCTTCTAACATTCAACTAGCTGCTTTATTATTGTGTAGTATCTCAACATTGTTGTTACCAGTGGCGGATACAAAGGGGGGGGGGGGAACCGTGGGGAAAATTTTGAATGTTTGCTTGAAAAAGAAAAAAATGTCGAAGCCATGAATTCAATTTTTTTGGGCATTACATGAAGTGGTGGATACAAACAGGATGAGGGCATGGGAGTCGTGACCCCCCTCCCCCCCCCCCATTCATCTTGACAACACTTTTTTATCATTTATAAGGTTCATTGCATTTGAGTAGTGAAAATGACTGCTTGAAAAATAAAAGAACAAATAATTTTTGAATTCTCTTATTTTAGGGTACTACATGTCACTTTTCTATTTACATGTAGGCAGTAAATTAGCTCTGTTTGAGACAGTCTTCTGCGTGGCAGCTGTCTTCAGGCGCCAGTATAATGAAAAGAAGTGTCTGCCACCCGATTGCTTTACAAATTTAATCGCCGATAGTTATTGTAATGTGTCAATGTTTTGTTATGTGAAGTCTCAGCAGATTATTTTTTTCTGTTATGATTTTTAGATAGTTTCGTTTTTGTTCGTGCTGAGTTTATTTTTAAATGAGCTGTATATAGTTAGTTTAAATCAGTGTTTAGGACTTAGTGTGGGGAAAGAAATGTAAAATTTTAATATCGTACTTGCCCGAAATCTCGTTACACGAGGGTTTTCAAAATTAGCCCATCATATTTGACGGAAACTGTGCTGAAAAAAGCCGCGTTTGTTAGAAAAAGGGCTACCTGTGACCAAAATAATGAAAATTTTAGGGGACAAAACATTGTTGCCTTTTTTGAAAAGTTAAAAAAACTGATGAACCCAAAACCGATTGAAACACATCCGGAGTTCTTGTATCAGACTCTGAGAATGCGACGTTTTTATTCACTCCTGATTTTTCGAACAATTGAAAAGGATTGGTGAGTATTCATCAATGTCCGAGTTATATTCACAAAATATTTAATTTTAAAGAAGACTTTCGCCGCATTTTTTACTATTATTTAGTGAAGTTTATTATATTTTTCTGCATACAAGATGGATGTGTGTCAAGTATTATGCTAATATTTAATCAATATCTAAATATATCATGTTCCTCAAACATTTAATTTTTATTAGATTTTCGTAGTACTTATTTATTGTATTGTGTTGGTGTAAATACCGATCTTAACAGGTTACTTCTTATCTTACAGGTTAACACAACTTAACTAGGTCATTTTAATGTATCGTATTATATTAATTAAGTTTAATTAATGATAATTTGAGTATTTCATTTATAATAGTTAAAATTAATTAAGTTTTCAATCAAGTAATGGCCGATTTTGTGCTTTTGTTGACACCTAAAGAACCTTAAGTTCAAGAAAATTGTCATACATAAGACTACATTCTTGAGCATGACCCCTCCTAAAATGAAATCCTGTATCCGCCCCTGGTTGTTACTCCAACAGCTCTTCTGAATTCAATTAAATTTATTCTAAAATGATCTTTCACTGTAGTCCCCTTACTGTTCGTTGCACAATTACATTTCTTTTACGTCATTTTCTGCACATGACTTGTTTTTATTATTGCTTGAATGAGTTTTGCTCAAACACTAACTGCAATTTCTTTTCATGTCTTTATGTAAATTCATTTTTCTCCTTACCCATCTCCCTTCTTGATTTATTAAACCTCCTCAATGCAATAATGAAGGGGTTATAGGTAGTGATGCAGTTTTCAGTATTTTATACAAATTGAAAAGTTCACAAATTTCATTAGCACATCATGCTGCATTATCATGATTTGACACAAAAATATTAATTTCTCGGTTCTGTGACACAAAACTGATGAACTATGACTACGGCCATAGTGTGAGACTAGACTATCATAATGAGCAACCCTGTGTTTTGAATGTGGTGATCTTTGTATCTTCACTACAATGTCACTCAGCTGCTCAAGCAGTATGTAGGATCCTGACAGCACTTATCTCAGATGAGATTCCAAAACCATACCTTTTCATCTTTGTGGAATTCTATGTCCAGTAGCTCTTTTGTGGTGTCAGGTCTTCATTTTCTCCATCACTATGTTGATCCGCTTCTCCTGGAAGTTAAGGTTATCCTAGACACATGCCTCGGAAGACCAAAGACGAGATCAAAAGTAGACGAAACTCTTTACCGAAGAGCATCTGAGATGGAGAAAATTCAGTTGTGTCATAGAAAGCAATGTGGTAGAAGAGAAGGAATGTTGTTTCAATCCTGTTGAATTCTGGAAATTATAAACAAGATTTTTCAGGGTCATACAATTAAACCTCCACCAAACCGCCCAATAGCGGTATAGTTTTGTTGATGATTTGGCGAGATAATCCATGGCAACAAGGATGGATTTGTTACTGTTGGTGGTTCTCACTCACTAGAGGACCCATGATATTGACCTCAATTCATTCGAAAGGGAGCCCCAACACTGTAGGGAAGCAGCTTCTCTTTTCCACCCTTTATGAACAGCACAGGAGTCACAGAAATGGCACCACTTCTCCATGTTCTCCTTCACCTTGCTCAAGAAGAGCTCTCTAACTAGAGTTACGGTTTCAATTATAGCAAAATGTCCTTCCATCAAACTGCTATGCAGCTCCTTCAGGACATCTGAAATTCATGCTTAGGGAATTACACTTGTCTGCTCCTCTGCCATCCTCAGATTCTGATTATCAGTACAGGACGTCGCCCCTTAAATGGAACGAGTTCCTAGTCTAGTACATTCTTGTTGCAGGACAACTGATGAAAATATCCTGCCAGTTAGTTTATTGACTATATAGTTCTCTATGCACTCAAAGATCGGCTTGATGTCTGAATCTTCAAGTCCATTTCTACATACTTGATCATCACTCCATGGGTCCAGTGGCACTTTGGAAGGGGGTTTGGTGAAAACACCCCCAGATCCATTGGTTTTAACATAAATACAAATTCTAATTCAGTTTGTGCATTTGAAAGAGCTGTTTAAATTAAAAAAAACACCTTTAGAAGGTATTTTTATTAAAAAATTCCCCTCAGAAGGTATTTTTCATCAAAAAAAAACCCCTCCAGAAGGTATTTCTGACTGCGCTAGTGCATGGGTCTGGCTTAGAAGACCTCAAATTGTAAAGAAACAAACCACTAGGACGATGCAGCTTGCTCAAGTCCAATACCAAGCATTGCTTTGCTTATTTGCACTTATTCCTGAGAATCATTTCCTTTACTAAACACCAATTGGTCTTTAACCAGACAAGAAAATTTTTCAACTTCATCCTGTCGACCAGTGCATATTTCAATGTATGTGAACTTCATCACTGCATCTCCAGCACCTAAACACCTCCCTTTTGTCCAGTGTTTTGGTTTGGTGAGTTATACCATTCCTTTTCAGCTGGTGCTAGATACTGAAAATCTAAAAATTTTCAAGATGATTTTAAATCATAAAGGCTCGAGTACATTATTTATGCATCTAGATTGATAGTGATGATCCTATCAATTTTTCTGAGGGTACACTCCCAGTAATCCATCATGCACAATATGTGTATGCAATTGATTATAAGGCGTTCAAAGGGCGTTGATTTAATAGGTGTTAAGAGAAATAAGGTTACTAGTGGAAAAATGTGGCTAACATAAACATATTTTTCCTTCAGGAAAATTTTAAAATGCGATGATAGAATCTGAATTATTTAAATGGAAACTTTTGAAACTTGAGGGTATACGCTATAATTCTAAAAAATCTTAAAGAGTATAGGGGTATATGGAGTATACCCTATGGGAACACCACTGTTGATAAGTTCCTAGATTAAGCATTGAACCCTCCACACTTCCAGATTTCTCAAAGTTCACTGCTTGCTCCCAAGGAAAGGCAACTTTATTAATCTAACAGAGAAATTTAAATACTAACAGTGTAAACACAAACAAATATAACTTTTGTCAATGGGACTCACAAATTAATGATTTTTTAAAAACTGGAATCAAAATCTTGGAATATATATACAGAGTATCTGCTACTTTTTGAGTCTTGAAATCCATGACTTTCCCTTACTTTCCATGACTTCGGCTCGTAGCTTTCCATGACTTCACATTCTTCAAATCCATGACTTTCCATGACTTACACAAGTTACTTCATTTGACAATGACATCAAAATTGGGCATAAATATAAATAGACTATAAAGCAGTATAACTTTGTTTTAGGAAAATATCCTTTTTATCTCAACTATGTAAATAAATCTAAACAAAAAGCAGCAAAAAATATTCAATTAAATATGTATATGAAAAACAAATGATGCAACAATTTATTGAGACAAAAAATAAGTACAAGAATTTAAGAACATTTAAAATCTAAAATAACCCATTATCTCCCCAAAGTGCAGTGTGAAATTGTGAAATACAAATTTAGTAAATGCATTCATACATTAAACAGAAAAAAAAACTTCAAAATACTCAATTCCAGAGTCATCATTGCTAAAGATAAGTTAGTAACAAATCTGAATATGATCGGTATAATTATTGAACTGTAATGTACAAAAGCAAGCTTACCATTAAACATAGAAACTTCAAACTGTTATTTCTACTGTTTGTGTGTTTTTTTAAACATTGTAGAAAAGCTATTATAGGAAAAACAAAAATCCCCAGTCTCCGGAATGGGAAAACATACGATATTCTGAAGCCATTGTAGTATAAGAATGGAATGTTGATATTAAATGGTACACAAACATTAAGACATTAAGGAAATTCAACGATAAATATTTTTTTCACACAGCACGGAAATCTTGATTATGCACTTTAAGTATAAAAATGAAAGATGATACAAATGTGAATTTAGAAACAGTTTAAGCCTTAAAAAAAGAAAAAGAACATTATGTATATGAATTATTAAAATAATTTCTATTTCCATTCCTGTGCTTAAAGCAATTTCTTCTTATTTTCAAGGCTTTGAATCTTTTCCTCAAGAGCTATTTCTTCTCTCTCGTTTTCTAATGGAATCTTTTTTTTTCATCTTGTGCAATTCTTGTAGTTCATTCTCAATCTGATGACTGAATTCTTACCTCTTCTCTAGTCAGAATACTCCCATGTCTTGCTTTATTGTCAGTCAGGAGATCAAGTCCGCGCACATGCACAGTTATGGCAAATTCGGCAGGTGTTGAAAGGATTCAACGTTGAGTGTTCATCTGATTGGTCAACACAATGTAACTCATCAGGAAATGTTATTGACAAATCAGCTTTTCTGTGCACTGAAAAACAAAGTAGATGAATGGCAATGAAATCATTTTCATTCTTCCGAGATTGGAAGAACGGCAATCGGTCCTGAGCGCGAAATCCATGACCAACAGTCAGTTTCCATGACTTTTCAACATTTTACACTGAAATCCATGACTTTCCATGATCAATTTCGATCATGTTCGAAATCCATGACTTTCCCTAACTTTCCATATGAGCGGACACCCTGTATGTACGTTACGGCCAAAGCCCAAAATCGGCCAGTTTGCAAATTGGCCAGCCAATTCTGTCCAACATTGCTGAGCACTTACCGGCCAAGGCCCAAAATTTTCTTGATTTCGGACTTAGGCCAGCCGATTCACAATGTGGCTAGGGAGGATGGGCCAAAGTACCAAGAAAGAAATCAAGAGCAGATTGCTTTACACACTTTTTAAAACTAAATATTTTGAAATGAGTACTTCGATAAACTATTTTTTATTAAGTTCACTTGTTTCAGAAACAAGTTCAAATATAAGTGATACCTCTCTGCTAAGAATAACCTTGTAAAGCATAAAAATATGATCTTGTGTTATTCTGTTTGTAAATTTCAAAAATGATATATATTTTTCAGTGAGCGTATTTGATGAAACATGCGTGATCTAGCATGAAGAAGACGAGATTTACGCCCTTCAAAACAAATGCGTTACATCAAGTTTATAAATACAGAGGCAAATTAAGTACTGAAATTTTCAATTCCAACTACCTTTAAAAAAGTGATCCTTAGTCATTTTCTGATCCATAAACCTAATATGGAAGATTCCAGATCAAATTGTCTCCCGAAATTTCGCCTCAAAAAGGAAATATTTTGCAAAAGAAAACATAAGGGTTCATTAAAACAAATATAAAGGAAAAAGTTTTGTTTTTAATATAATTAAAAGACATTTCTTTGTTGGCACATTCTGTTGAATTTCACCAACAACGTGTCCTTATTTATATATTTTTCATAAATGCCATAATATCCAATTTAATTTGCTCATAATATTGTGCTTTCCTTTATAAAAACAATCTTATTTTATGAATCAACATAACGGAAGAGAATGTAATCTGGAAAATTCAGCATTTGGTTTATGGGGCAGAAAAAGACCGACAATCATCCTTATGACATTTCTTCATCACTCTTAACTGCGAGTTAACCTAGCTGGCAGTTTATTGGGCTGCAGATCGAACGTTCTGTACTTGAATCTCTTACTGTTCAACTATATCAGTCGAGGTTTCGTTTGGCAAATTTATGGGCTTGCATATTTTTTTGGAAGATTTGGAGAAACACATATACAAGCAGGAAGTACTCAAGAATGAGAATAGATCAGATATTTAAGTATTCTGCTTTAATAGTGAATTTTACTAATTTAAAATAATGAAAACACTTATGATAGTGTAAAATCCATCATTAATTATACTACAAGTTGAACTTCCACTCTAAAAAATTTTGTGTAACCAACCTTACTCCATAAAATTGGTGGAAGCATAGCTGCGCCCACTGCCCTGGAGTAACCTAACTGATATATAACTAGTGTAAATGTACACATTGCTTGTGGAAGGTTAATATAACTAATAGCGTAACGTCGTATTAATTTCCACATAAGATCAGACCAGAATTTTCTGTATGCTTACAGAGAAATTGCTTGAAAGGTTAAACATTAGCAAAAATTAAGCTTTTGTCAAAGATTTTTTTGAACAGGTACTTACTTTTAATGGTAAGTAGACTCATACTTCAAGTTAACTATTCAATGTTTTAAACTATCCAAACACATTAAATGATCGAGTAATATTTTTTTTTCTATATGTTTTAAATTAAAAGTTAAAAAACTAATTAGTAGGTTGCAATACTTGAATTTTTGTTATAACAGTATAAAAAAATCAGGCTAGAACCCCTTGTTTTTTGCCTTCTCGTGCAGCTTTTGCTTTTCATTCGTTTAATATATATTTATCAAGTTCATACTGTTTCACAACCAATGTACACCAATTATTAATTTATTTTAATGGTACCAACAAGAGGTTTCATAGCACTATGAGAGGAAATAACACCCAGGACACCTGAGTAGTGGTGTCCAAGTACTGCCAATGTGTAAGAGATAGACAGTGTCCTGGTAGAGCTGTAACAGTGTATAGCCACATTAAAAAAGCAAGTAACAAACACAATCATCCACCAGATGGGTGGTGCAACAAAGTGGATCAAGTGGTATCAGATTTAAAACTGCACTCTCAAGAAGAAATAATTCCACTACAGTGGCCGCTGTTTATCAAAATCATTCTTTCTGAGGACATTTGATTTTATTAAGCGGCTGACTTAAAATACAGTCGTCATTTTAACTAAACATGTAATTTTTTTTAATTTGTACAAAGTTCTTAAAATATTGGCGTAGTCTTGTTTGGTTAACAGAACTGGAGAGCAAAGCTTCAATATCGTTTGAAAGTTTACGAAACGTTTTGTAACTTTTAGCATTATATTTTCCTCTTTGTTCTAAAGTTCATCGTATATCATCAAGCACTTTTCTGACATCTATTGAAGAGAAAAATTGGATAGTGAGATTTCTCATCTTCCGAGACCGATTCCTTCACTCCTTGGTGCCTCTTCATCAATTTTTTATGTATATTTAAAAGTTTGATTTTATAAAATGGCGATAAACACAAAACAGGGGAATGCCTGCTTTGGTTCCTTTTCGAGAAACAAGTCCAGACGAGGACTGGTTGTTCTCAAATAGAATTTACAACAAGAGAAGTGGTTGCTTTGCATGCATGTTTCCTTAGACTCCTGTATGCTGCAAGACGGATCATCAGAATCTGTCATTCTCATAGATTATTTGAAAGTTCACCAACATCAGAGCCTTTAGACATGGCTATGAAAAACATAGGTGCTTCATTGAAAAGAATGAAAGCGCTCTTGAAAAACACAAATTATGTTTGTTTCAGATTCCCTTTAAAGCTTATATCATTCCATGCACAGATGCCCATCAGAGTGAGTATCTTGCCCCATGTGACGACGTTGAGGTTTTATCTCAGGATTCACAGGTACAACTGGAATTGCTGTGACAACAGAAAATCATGCCAGTCTGTGGACAGAGAGGAAGTATTTTCAACAAGCTGGTAAGCAGTTAGATAATAACTGGACTTTGCTGAAAGAAGGTCTTGCTGGTTCTCCTGCTATTCATGAATGGTTGTCTAGAGTACTTCCTGTAGGCAGCAAATTTGGCATAGATCCTCTTTCAATATCATACGAAGACTGGATAGATTTCACTTCCAAACTAGAGTTATCTGGACATTCCCTAAAAGTCATTTCTTAAAATTAAGTTGATTTAATTTGGGATGATAGGCCACCCCTTCCATACAATAATATTGAACCTATGTCTCTAGTTAACACAGGAAGGTCATGGTCAGAAAAAGTCATTGATGTTCCATTGATAATGAAAGAAAAAGGAGCAACTGCCTTATGGTTACTGTTTTGGATGAGGTAGCGTAATTGTTTAATTCATGTGGCAGTGATTTTGATTACAATCCTGTTTTCCTTGCTTTCGGAGTTTTGACTTTGGAAACTGTTTGCCTTTTTGTTGATGAATCAAATAATTACTATTCAAATGAAACACCACATAAAATAAGAGTTGAAATACGCCCTTAACAATCAATAAAATTTTTTTTAACTTGTCTTGTTAAACAACAGCATGATAAAATATGGATAAGTAGAAAGTCTAGTTATGTTCCAGGGTTGTTAGATTTAAACCGTAGTTTAAACCAAGTGGTTTTTTTCAAAAATGTTTTTTTTTGAAAAATTTCATTGCTTTCCCCCCAAATATTTTCACAATTTTAGCATATTATTGCAAAGAGTAAAATCTTATTAATATAAAGTAATTAGCAAAGCTTTATAGATTAATTACAGATTTAATAATTTTAGAAACTTATTTTTTTTAAGGTTATGCAAATTTGCTGAATATTTTTTTTTTAAAAATCTATGTAGTTTTTCTATTAGGTACATAAATATACAAGGCAAACCAAGTTTTTTAAAAATTTTGAATTAATTTGGCACTATATGGTACTACATTATAACTTTTACTCATTGTATAAAAGACAAATATTTGTTTACTATTCATAGCCAAACAGCGAAAGTATTTGGCCAAACCAAATAGGCATAGGCGGATTTAGGACTGAGTTCCTGGGGGGGCAGGATTTTTTTTTTTTTTTTGGAGCAATATTTTTAATTGCCCTCCCCCTCCTATGTTTTGTCTGTTTTCTGTGATGCGTAAGGCCATTCTTTACTTTTTTATGTGTCGTTTTCATTACTGTGTGTAATCATGCTGTCCTTTTTAAATTGACCTTAAATGAGAGGGGGCTGGTATTAAGAGAGTGACGCAGTGCTCCCTTTTAAGTGGGATATGGAATATCTCCAGTTTTAGGGGGGCCCGGGGGTTACTCCCCCGGAGGAAATTATCTAAAATGGATATAAAATTCTGCATTTTGAAGTTTTATAAGGGTTAATTGGAAATAATAGGCAAATAATTTTTTTTAAAGTTTTACGCTTTAAAAGTGCTTTGTGATGCAAGTTAATACTTTAAAAGAAATGGTGCACAGATTTAGATAATAGGTATCAAGAGAGTAACATACTACCCATTTGAACAATTCTTAATTATACACTTGATAAGAAAAAAAAATGAAGCACACTTTGCTTAGGAGTTTCAAAGACTTGTCTAATTATTTTCAAGGTTTGGTTGGTTAGATTGGGTTTTTGGCTCAAAAGCCCTTGTAGACCGTGTGCCAATTCTTTTCAGGGATTTTAGAACCTATCAATAATTTACACTTTCCAGTCTCTGAAATTGAGTAGTAGATTATACAGTTGTACAGTATTGTTCAAACTTTGTAAGAAACGGTTATTTTAAGTTCAAAAGAAAAAATAAACTTTAATTTCCTATTTAAAAAAGGAAAAATCATGATTTTTTTTGTTATAAGATTTTAGAAGATAAGTTGTTACTATATAAACTCCTCCCAAAACTGGGGGGCATTGTCCCCTTTGCCGCCCCCCCCCCCATAAATCCACCCATGCTCTTCTAAACTATTCAAAAACGAACAAATAGTGATTTTTTTTTTAATTTTTGGAAGATGTGTTGTTACTACACAAAGTCCTCCCAAAACTGGGGGGACATTGCCCCCCTCTGACCCCCCATAAATCCGCCCATGCAAATAGGCAATATATCCAAAATATATCCATTGAAAAATTTCATTGCTTTCCCCCAAATATTTTCACAATTTTAGCATATTATTGCAAAGAGTAAAATCTTATTAATATAAAGTAATTAGCAAAGCTTTATAGATTAATTACAGATTTAATAATTTTAGAAACTTATTTTTTTTAAGGTTATGCAAATTTGCTGAATATTTTTTTCTTTTAAATCTATGTAGTTTTTCTATTAGGTACATAAATATACAAGGCAAACCAAGTTTTTTAAAAATTTTGAATTAATTTGGCACTATATGGTACTACATTATAACTTTTACTCATTGTATAAAAGACAAATATTTGTTTACTATTCATAGCCAAACAGCGAAAGTATTTGGCCAAACCTAATAGGCAATATATCCAAAAGACAACCGTGCATCCATATTCTAGATCATTATGGAAAAACTTCTTTGAACTTGACCATTGGTCATTACTGATTTTCTTTTTTTATGTTTGTACATATGCAATTTTTTATATGTTTGTATGTGCAAATGTCATGAAAAAAGAAAAAACTATTTTTTAGAAACTTTGACATAATTTGCATGGGCAATGTTCTGTGAGATCAAAACTTTTTTCACCTAGTACAATTAAGTAAAGAAGAACTAATGTAAAATTCTTTTAAAATTGATATACTATCAGCGGCTAACAGATAAATGAATACCCCGCTTATACGAATAAAAATTCCCAGAACCGAATGTTTCCCCATAGACGCAATATTAAATTTTATGAATAAATTAAAAATAAGTTAAATATAAAAACAATTGTTGACATTAAAATATAAAACAATTTTTTTGTCATCAACAAGCTTGAAAAAACTTCTATTTTTCATCAAAACGTTTCCTACATTCTATCTAATTTCTTTTGTTGTTGCCATTACAAAAAAACAAACAGCACAGTCGATAATTAAATTAAACAACACAAAGATTTATACATGTTTCAGACGATAGTAAATTGAAAAATATTGAATGTGAAACACGGCAGACGAGAAGAGAGAAAAGTACTTGGGAAAAGTATTCCCAAAAGACCTTGGAGCAAGCAATTCACAATTACAGAGTTTTCTTCAAAAAAATATTGTACTGAAATACGGTGCTAAGACAAACATTTCACAACTCAAGTTGAAAGTTATTTTTTTGTAATTTTCATACGTACTATAATATGTGAATAAAGTAGTAAAGTATCTTGTTGTTTACTTAGTTTATTTTTAAAAGTTTTCACTAATAACAATTATTTCCGTTATATAGCTATTGATTTATAATTATTACGTTTAAAGACAAGTGTTGTCACTTTAGAAAGGTAAAGAAAATTTCCCAGCTTTATCACATGATATTTCTTTGAATCGACGATATTCGATTAAGCGGGGCCGACAGTATTTGTTTCAAAATAACTTTGTCGAAAAATTAAAAACAACTAAGGACAAGCTGCCATATTAGAAGTTTTTTCATTAGAGGGAACAGGGCTCCAGGATTTTTTTTTTTTTTTTTTTAATGATAGCAAGCAGAAATTACTGGTAGCCAGTAAAAGTAGATTTAAAAGCAATTTTTCACTTGAATGTCTTCAAAAAACACTAAGCTGCTCTTAAAAAGCTAAAAGCAAAGCTGCTAGTTAAAATATATTTGTCGCAGAATGCGAATGGGCTATTGTATTTGGTTTCAAGGTTTGTTGCACTCATGACAGAAATAAATTTCTCTTAGATTTTTTTCCCTTTTGTTTACAAATATATGTCCAACTATTTGTTTACTACTGCAGTTTCCCCAAAACCAGGGTTCGAAAATATCATGATATTTTTGAAAATATTGGATATTTTGATATATATCCTATATTTTCAATTAGTACTAACTCAAAATAGTAAATGCATCCTGAAATCACCCTTTGTTTTCTTATATTGTAATTACAATATGTAGACTTAAAATTAAGGTTCCTTTAATTATTTGTATATAATATCTTATTTTACATTTCTATCAATTTTAATGGAGTTAAATAAGCATTAGCTGTTTTACTCATTTTTCTTCCTTCAGCTACCCTTACAGTTATATGATTCAGAAATAAATAATATACATAAATTGGTGCACAATCCTAAGACATTTTCTTTTTTCTGAGCTACGTTTAATATTTAACTAGACACTTTTAATATGTATTAAAAGTTGTTACATTACTAATAATTTTATGAACATAAAATACAAGTAAAAACGGAATAATATATTACCTTCTTATATTAATGATGTATTAATCCATCATGAAGATATAGTGCATAACTTTTAGGTTATTTTTAATAATAAATTAACAATGTTACTATGATTAATATACTTTTATTGAAAATACCGTAGTTGAAAAAATATCGAAAATATCATGATATTTTCAAAATAAATATCGGATATATATAGTGATACACATTGGCAAACCCTGCCGAAAACATTAGCAATTTAGCCGCAAGATAATATAGTACTGCTGGCCGTAAAATCGTGCTTCAAAGTAAGCAACAATGAAGCAAATCTGTTCAATCATACTACGCAAAAATATATATATACTAAGGCACATTGATAAAGTTGTTGATACATTGGTATATATAGATAGCACATAGTCTTTAAATCCAAAGTTCTGCAAACTAGTTACTAAAAATCGACATAAATCATTTGGGAAAAAAAAACAATCAAGAAACTCCGAAATGTACCTTGATGATTTATAATTCCTTAATTTTGTTTTTTTTTCATTCATTTTTAATTAAAGTTTTCTATTCTGTATGAATTTGGTTACTTTGCATTCAACAGATTTTTAATTTAAAATAATTTTCAAACACAAAAGCTATTAAAATACTGTGATGAGTAATTTAATATTAAACAAATATATGAATTAATGTTCATTAAAACTACTTGGTTCTAATACTATGAACTACAAAAAAATGTTTAAGTAGATACATCTGTTACTTAATTTAAATCCCATCTTAACATGAGTAAAAGTATTGTACATCAGCTGACTTCTGAAATAATTTTTAACCAAAAGCTATTTGAACTTTTAGAACATGGTTAACTAATATCTTATAATTTTTTTAGGGAAATTTTTTATAATAAAACATATGATCTTAGTACTTTAAAAGGAAAAAAAATGTGGCCTTTAATTCTTTATGTGCACAAGCTGTGTAGTAAGCTACTTTAAATTAGGCTTGCCAGATTTCTGAGATGTTCAACAGGGACACAGGAATGCCCCCCCCCCAGTCGCTAAAGTATTCAAATGGGTACACACCCCTGGCTGATTTTTGGAGTGTTTAAGAGAGCAGTTTATTCTCAGGTGCTATGAATAAATAGTCACTTATTATGAATCTAAAATCGGGATATTAAAAATGACATAAGCAGACGGAATTGGAACATTTCACTTCCAAGATGTAAATATTTACAATTTATTTTAGCTAGAAAAAACACTTTGAATGAAGAATAAAAAATTAAACAATATTTAGATATACTTTGCATTTTATAGAACAATTTTTACTGTCTATTTTGGTTTTAATCTTGTTGTAAAAACCCTCACAAGGTATCTGGTATTAATTTTAAAAGTCAATGTTACAAATAAAGTAATTATCCAAAATAATCCTTTACAGTTAATTATTTTTGGAGCTTTTTGGTCTTTTATAATCAAATTTATTTTTTGCCGAGACGTAAAGTAAAGCAGTAAACCGGCCGGGACACCAGAATTTTGTTTGAAAACCGGGACTGTTCCAATCAGACAAGGACATCTGGCAAGCCTACTTGAAATGAACAGATCTGATGTCATCAAACCTAATTAAAATTATATTCATGTGAAAATCATAACCATTTGTCTGTATCTTTGATCCTAAATAATAGTTCCCTCACAAAAAAATTGCAACAAACAAGAATCTATTTCATAATTTCAGTGTAAATCTAAAAAACTAACTCAAAACAATAATTTTGGCGAAAGATAACGAGAGTGGATTATGAAACTTAAAGCCAGGATACAAGCAGATAACGTTTTATTATTGTCAACATCAGCACAAATTCATTCCAAAAAAACTTGCTACATCATTGCTACTCTTCAAATGTTAATTAGTAGTTTTCAGAAATACCAAAGTAAAAAAAAGTGAAATGATAAAACGCATAGGGAAAGACAAAAAATCGTCAACAGGAACTTCTTGCAGATAAGACCAGCTGGAAGACGATATTTTTATCAAGATCATAAAAACGAATGCAAGTAAAATTATTCCATCATTAAAACACAGTACTATGTAACAAATACAATGAAATCTCCCAATAGTAAGCATTTAAATTGACAAATGATTCAATTGATGCAGGCGATTGCAAGTGTGTCCTTCTAAAATTCCCAACTAAATTTATAATATTAAATAAAAACCACTTTGACTAAATAAGAAAAGAATGGATATACACAAAGTACATGAATAATATATACCGAGTCAGTGGAAAAAAAACAAAAGATTTATCTGAATATTTCCTAATCAGCGTCAAACTTCAAGTTGGAATTCTAAAATAACGATTTCCAAAGTTTAAGGACAATGTTTATATAAGTAGAATTCACTTAAAAATTCTTCATATTTCCCACATAAAGTTTCGAGTCTTTTAATAATTCAATGGAACGAATGATAACGGAAAAGTATCTCGATATCATATTTTATTCAGTGAAATATGAGACAATATTTACACGTATACAAAATGTACTTTGACAAACATCTGTACAACTCGGTAACTCACATTTAAGACCAAATATTGACAATTTCAATATTATATTAAAAGTCACAAAATAGAGTGCTCGATAATAATACGTTTTGTGACAAATCGAAGAAATTTAAATAGAACATACATCTACGTGTAAGCAACACACACAATATTTCAAAACATTACGCGGAAAAGGAAAAGCAGAACTCTCGCTTACCTTTTTTTTCACAAACTCTTCTATTGAACGAAGTGCCGAATCAGTTAATTTTACAAAAACTAAAGTTTTATTACTATTAATTTTGTCCTGAGCGGAAAGGCCATATTGTTGCCCTTCCAACAGAGCAGCCATTTTAGACCTTCTCAGGAATTATTTTGCTGCGCGTATCCTATACCTAGAAGGCATGTAACTAATAGCACTGCACACTTGTCACCAACTGCAGTTGATCAACAACTGATACAGGAGAGCGGAAAACATGGAGGAGCCAAGGATGACGTTCTCGGATTTAAGAACGATCATTTTTTCAGGAATTAACTACCATTTATTTCATCTTTTCTCAGTTTATTACTGAATCTTTTCAGCTAATTGCTAAAAATTAATATTTATTTGGTAGCTTTATTCCTTTTTATTGAGACGAAAAAGTAGGGAACTAGCTCAGGACAGTACAAGTTTTGAAGCGAAAAAAATAATTAGTACTGTGAACATTTATTCTTCCAAAGCTATTTTTCTTGCAAAATATACATTCAAATCTCAGTAAACGCTGTCGCAGGATGAGCAATCGAAACATAACTGGTTGAAAAAGGAACTGTTACAGAATCTTTTCTTGCACTTGAAACATTATTGTGTGGGTTTTTAAATGTTTTGAACCAACTAGATGCTTTAAAAGTCCCTCATTTTATTCTTGTACATTAGCTTTTTATTGTGTATGATGTTAGGAACTGTATAAGCTAGTTTCTGTAAGAAACAACCGAAGGCATAATTAAAATAGCAAACCTTATTTTTGAAACTGTAGCCGTAACTGTTTTCAAACGTAAACAATCAAAAGTGCTGCCGAAAATTTGTTGTTATTGAACTGCTGCTTGTGCTTTTGTTTTGTTTATAACCATGATTATGAACAAGTTAGCTTTGACGAAACATTTTAGATTGATTATTTCCAGAGGATTCAAGAGTGAATATTCTTTAGAACGTATCTATCCAAATAGTTCTTTAGATCTCTCCAAACCAAAGGTATCATTTCTAAGTTTGTGTGCTGTATTCAGTCAAGATAGACCTGTAAATGCTTTCACTGTAATCCATCACTGTAAATGCTTTCTTAAAATGTATATTTATTGAAAAATATAAGATGAGGAAGTATTCCAGTTTTCATTTTGTGAATAGTTGTTTTCAAATAAAATGTCCTCACCTTTTTATAGTGTGATCAAAGTCTACGGACCTTTGTAAAGTCAAAAGAAGTCTTTGAACTCAATCTGGTTTGCCTTTTCAAGATTTTAAAGCAATCTAAAATGAATAATTTTCCTGTTCATAATGAAATAAAATTCATGATATCAATTTTTGTTATAAGCCATTTGGTGCGAAATTGATAATTATTTACTTAGGTACTTTTCCATTTAAGGTACATCACCATCACTTGACTCATTTTAAAACTCGGCGATTGTTTTTCACTTTCTTCATTGCCACCATGTTTGTTCAAAGTTACATAGGAGCTACTTGTTTAGCGACATCATATGTTATTTTGCTTTTTAATGTACTTCTGAACAAAACAAATCTATAAGCAAGACTAATAGTTCCGTTAAAATGAGAAAAAAAATCCCCTCAAATAATTAAAGAGACCCATTGCAATATGAAATAAGCTGAGTAGCAAAGAAGTCATTAAATAAAGTGAAGAGTTTGATTCAAATAATCCGCTTACTAAATACAAAAAAAAAATGTTAAACCAAGTGCTAAATATTTTCATCAAGTCATAGGAGGCTCGTATGGGGTTCGGAGGGGGGGGGGGGGGCAACTGCGCCCTTACTTCCAAAAGTTAAAGGGCTTTGCCTCCTTACTTTTCAAAGCTGAAAGTTAATGATTGATTGAAAAATGATTTTTTTTTTGTGGATTAAGACAAAAGATTTTTTAGAAGACCACTTCATATTAAATTAGTAATATTGCAAGCCATCAGCCAAATTTTACCAAAAAGGGAGGGGGGAATCAGCTTCAGGGGCCACACCCCATAATCCCGACACCTCTTTTGACCAACCACTTTTTTGGTGCACCAGCCGCTTATGCATAAAGTCATTAATTAACATTAAAAGTCCCATTAAAATTTTAAGCTAGAAAAGAAGGAGCAAATGTGGCAATGACCTAAAGATTATTTTTCTATTTTTGCTAAGTTAGAGAAAATTAAAAAGTCATCAAATCAAGTGATGCCCCCCCTATAATGGAAAAGTATCATTGCTTGATTTCTTACATTTGGAGGCCAAAGCAGATTTGAGGAACTTGAAAAAAAGTTCCAGCTTGAGGATTTTTAGCATTTTTCTATGTTATCATATCTGCTTGTTAATAGAGTCCTTTTCATATGCAAATCGTAAAATAGTATGTTAGGATGCATCATAGAGTTATTGACAAATTAAAAATATTAAGCGTTAGTGTTCACTCTGGAGGAAAAAAAGGCGGGGTGCTGGTCTATGAAAGGGGCACTGTTATCATATAAAGAGCACTATTCAACACAGTGCACCCCCCCCCCCCACCAAAGATCAATGTACCCACTCAAAAAGTACTTAGTGCCCCCCCCCCTAAAAAAGGAGAAATAATAATTTAAAACACCTTGCAAAAATTCAAAGTGTGGTCTGCACTATGAGCCCCCCCCCCCCCCCTCTTTGATGGCCGCTACTGACTTCAGAATTAAATGTAGTGATATTATCCAGAGTCACTTGTCCTTAGAAAAGGGTTCACTTGACTAAGCACGTTTTCCCCACTCCCTGAGGAGCATTTAGCTAATGCTGAAATTTAGCTTTTGGGTGGTTTTCAACATTATTTTGGGTTATAAATTTGACTACTTATTCCGTAAGAGTAAAAACTCCATGCATTTCAAAGTACTTTGAATTGCAATGTAGGAAAGACAGTATTTAATTACAGATCCCCCCCTTCCTAGATAGAAAAAAAACTTCTTAGTAATCTGCATTATACCATGAAATATTTTAGTAGACATCAAGATCATGATGAATGTAAATGAAACTTTTTTAAAAACATTGCATTTCAAGCTAAACATTAAATTAAAATACTGAGAACTCATTTGTTTAAATTTAGTATTTTTTTGCAAAAAATCAATGATAACCAATGAGGAAATAATGATTAAAATCCTATTTTCAATAATTAATAGACAAGACTAAAGACAAAAACAATTAATTTTTTAATATTTAAAATGAAAACCAATATATGCTAATTTATGTCGCACATGTTAAAAGATACATTCCAATTTTTAAAAAAAACAAAACACTTACAAGATGCAACGGATTGAAATCTCAAACACTGGAAGTAATTTTTCGCAAAACATCCCAAAAATAGTGATTTATTGAAATAAAACATAAAATAAGCTAATCTTGGTTTGCATATGTCAAAACAACTTCCGATTGTCAAATATATTACAATATTTACAAGATGGAAAAGGATTGAAATCTCAGAGATGAGAAGTGTGTTTCCGCGAAATGCGAGTTCATTGTTGGCATGGTTTCAAAAATAAAGTACTTTTTAAAAATAAAACATAAAATACGCTGATATAAGTTAGCATGTTTCAAAATAATTTTCGACTGTCAAAAATATTAAAATATTTACAAGATGCAAAAGGATTGACATCTGAAGCTTGGTGGACGATTTTGTGCAATGCACGTGTTAAGCATATTGACACATCTTAAGAAAATTGAAAATTGCATCATGATGAAATGTTTTTTAAAAAAATGCGCAATTCAACGTATGCCTAAGGAATTCAAGCACTAGATAAGCTTTCATAACTTTTTCAATTACTTAAAATTGAACTTTTTTCCTAAGCTCTTTTCAAGTTTTATCAAGAGCATACCAACTCTTCTTCTGTTCTATTTTGCAGAAGAAAAAATGCCTGAAACATCACTAATCTTCACATTTTATCTGCTGGCATCTATATTCTTTTCTTCCAACTCTTTAAATTTCCTTTTAGCAGAAGGCACGTGTCATTTGGGTTCTCACTCAGACTTTTTCCAACTACCCCTTCTACTTTTCCTGGAACAGACATACCCTGATCCTAGGGCAGAAAATACTATGAAATTACTCTCATTGTTGATTCTCAGAAGATCAAAGATGGGGCTTGAATGAAAGACTCTCCCTCCCCCCTTCACAGATGACTGGACCCCTTCCCACACCCTATTAAGCCCCCCTGGGAAGATGGAAGAACTTACTTTTGTACCTAACTGATAGCCTGTCTGAATTCAGAGAATCTCATTTACTCTTTTTGCCTAGATGTTTTCTTCTCTTTTATTTATGGGGCCGTTTTCATGGTGAAATTCTGGGGATAATGATAATACTGGAACGTTTTTGTGACTGATCACTGGGCAAATGAAATTGCTGGACATCATGGGGTCCGATTAGATGCTTGTGATATCTTTTTAAAAACACAGGGAGCAATTCCTTATTTTTGAAAAGTGCAGGGTGCATTTTGCATACTAAATGAAGGGCAGGGCGCATTCTGCGGATATGAAAAAGAGCAGGGCGCTGCGCCCTTCAGAAACAGCCTTGAGGGAACACTATTAACCGTATTACCCCGCATTAACCCGGGAAAAAACAAGGTTGACCAGTATGCCGGAAAATTCAAATTTTCCGGCATGCCGAATAATTCAAGGTATATTTTACAACAAAACAAAAGTAAAGCTGGAAGCTGGCTAACATTACACCGCTCTTCAAGAAAGGGAGTGCGGGAAATTATAGACCCGTGAGTCTAACTTCGGTGGTTTGCAAAATTTTTGAAACATTGATGAAAATTAAGATAGTAAATTTTCTAGAGACTAATAATCTATTGACTAGTTTTCAGTACGGTTTCAGGAAAGGTAAATCTTGTGCAACTAATTTATTACATTTCTATGACAAAGTTTCCATGGCTTTGGACAATAAGAAGCCTGTAGATGTTGTTTACATTGATTTTCAAAAAGCTTTCGATAAGGTACCGCATGTTGCTCTACTTAGCAAATTAGCTGATATAGGAATAGGATGGAAAACTTTCATTTGGGTAAAAAACTGGCTGACCAGAAGGAAACAAAGAGTAGTTGTAAGGGGAAATTATTCTAATTGGAGTGAGGTCTTAAGCGGGGTTCCTCAAGGATCAGTGCTAGGGCCTGTTTTGTTCATTGTCTTTATGAACGATATTCACAAAAATATTTCTGGGAACATGAATTGTTTTGCTGATGATGTCAAAGTTATGGGACTGTAGAAAATGAAGAACAAGCAAATCAGCTGCAAGAGGATCTAGATCATATTGCGGAGTGGGCTGATAAATGGGGTATGGCTGTTAATGTTGGGAAATGTCAAGTGCTACATTTAGGGCATGAAAACAAGTGTACAAGTTATTATTTGCAAGGTTCAGTCATTAGTCAGGCAGACAAAGTTACTGATCTGGGGGTCTTAATAAGTCAGGATTTAAAGTTTAGCCAACAGTGCAGCATTTCTAGCAACAAAGCCAATAAGATGCTTGGGTTTATCAATAGATCTATTTCAAATAAATCTAAAGAAGTTCTTCTGCCCTTATATAGAAGTATGGTAAGACCCCATTTGGAGTATGCTGTTCAGTTTTGGTCTCCTTATCTTAAGAAAGACATTAATGTATTGGAAAGGGTTCAAAGGTGGGCTACAAGGCTAATACGTGGACTTTCCCACTTAGATTATGATTCCAGGCTTAGAAGGCTAAAAATGTACAGTCTTGAGCAAAGAAGAGACCGAGGGGACATGATTCAGCTGTTTAAATTTATTAAAATGAAAGATGTTACGGGGCTAAAGTTTAGCACTGAAAACAGGACAAGGGGTCATTGTTTTAAGCTATTTAAATCTCAGGCTAGCATGGATATTAAGAAAAATTATTATTTTAGCAGGGTAGTGGAACCTTGGAACAGCTTACCGGAAGAGGTGGTAATGAGCAAAGGAGTAGACGGTTTTAAGAGGGCCATTGATCTTCACTGGGGATTGTAAATATACTAGGACCAGTCTAGCTGGGCCCAGAGCCTGTTGCTCTTCGTCACTTTTGTATTTGTATAAATTTCCCCATTCAGTTCCAATCAGAAAGCAAACCTCTGTAAGGAAAAAAATAAATAAATCCCCCGAAAGTAACCTTCTTTCAAAAAAAAAAAAAAGAAGTTATTGCATTTAATACAGGTATTTGCTTTTTATTTACGGTACGCCATTATTAATGGATTTAATTATATGCCAATAAAGTAATCAATTCAGTAACAATCATCGTTACTGCGATTTGTTCATTTTTTTTAAAAATTATTTTGGGTTCATTTTAGAGAGGTAAGTTTAATTTTTATTTATTGAATAACTGTGGTAAATTCTTTAGCACTGATTTAGGGGCGGTAAGTTACTGCTTAAATGTTTGCTCATTACTTTTAATTTAATTTTTATAAAATTATTCTTTATTAAACAATATTTTTCTCATTAAAATAACAGAGACATTGTTAGTAATATTTTTACAAAACGAAGCTGTTTATTAATTCTAATAAGATATGTATAGAACTTATATTCATTTTTAAGCTGAACATATGTTTTTCAAGTATTAATTCTTTTTTCCTAACCTCGATTTTTCCGGAAAGGACCAGGGAAGTGTTATTGAAAATCTGGTGACCCCCCGAATTTTGCAGTATGCCGGATAATGTGGGGTACTACGGAACAAGATTCTACTGTTTTCAAAGTTTTTTTGTGCAGTGATAAAGTGTCAAAATCTTTTATAATTTATGTCTTGTTTTTTTTCCTCAGGAAGTAAAAGTTTCTGATGAGAAATTTTCTGGATATGTACCTTTTGGTAATTATGAATGTTCTTACTTATACCTAATCAATATTATTCTCCATTGTTTTTGCTTTTTATTATCACTTTATTAATTTTATTTGTCTCTGTTCAACATTTATTTTAGGAAATGTTTTCACTAGAAATGTCTTTCTGCAAAATATACTATGCACTTGAATATGTGTTAATTTTTCTGGGTTAGTTTTAGTTCTATAATAAAAATTACAAATATTGTTTGCTAGAAAATTAAATTATTACTAGGCCCGGATCTATAAATTTTGGGCTCCCCTGCAACAAAATTTGTCTTGGTCCTCACAGGCTAACAGTGTATATTTGCATTGTTATAAGTCTTAGCGCAGAGGAATTAAATCCACCAATGGTGGTAAAAATAAAATCATAGAAAAAGAACAAAATCAACTTTTCAAAAAATCACTTCGAGGTGAGCACCCCCATGCTACAATTAAATTTTGTGCCAAATTTCATGAATACCGGCCGAATGGTCTAGGCGCTATGCGCGTCAGAGATCCAGACAGAGACTTTCAGCTTCATTATTAGTAGAGATATTTTCTTTTAATTCAAGAAGCTTAAGTTGTTATTCAACATGTTTTTTCTAGTTGGTTAAAATGGTATAAAGACGATATATTATTTATTTGCTCTTAAAATTCATCTTAATATTATACTTATATTGTCTGTTTTGTCATATATTTTATTTACATCATTTCAGATAAATTGCAAGTTACATATTCTAGAAGCTCAGGACCTGGTGGACAAAATGTTAACAAAGGTATGTTTACTCAATTTAAAATATTTGAACAGTAAAAACCCTATATTTTTAAATTTCTGTGTAAAAACCCTTGTGACCAAAACTGTCCTAAACAATGTTTTTTGTGAGAAAAATCAAAAACAGAATAAAATCTAAAGTAATGTTTTATCTTAATTTTTTTTTTTTTTTTTTTTTGAATGTGAATATATAAGTATTATATTTAAAAACATATGAAAGGTAAAAATTCAAGCTGATTTAAATCTAATTATGTGGAAGTTGCTATTCTCCACTCTAAGAATTTCACTTTGTATGCATGAATTTCCTATTTTTTTTGAAATTATTCTTTAAAGATAATAATAACCCCATTTTTCTACATATATATGCATATGTGCTAATGAGTTCAGGGTTGGCCGGATTGGACCCAATTGGGTTGGACCCAATGGGTTTTTTTGAAAAAACCCATTTAAAAAAACCCATTATTTAACCCACTTTTGGGTTTTTTTAAATTTTCTGAGAAGTTTTTAAAAAAATAATTAATTTAAATACTTTTACAATTTAAACTTCTATTTTATTTGTTCTTCGCCACAGACAATGGACACAAAAAATGAATTTTGAACTTTAATAGTATTTCTTAACTCTTAACGGCATTAAAAAATACTTCAAAGGTTTTAAATAAATATACTTAACTTTTTTCTTTAACCGGTTAAATAAATAACTCAAATTATCTTGACTAAGTCCTGTCACCTCTGATTTTATTAATATTTGTAGATTGTACATAGGAAACTACTCTAGCTAAAAGGTTTTCAATGTGAATTATTTTCTGCAATCCAACACGTCACAAATCTCGAATTAACAAGTTATATTTTTTTTTAGAAATTAACAGGTTTTACAAATGGTCGGACAGAAAACAGAATAGGATGTACAGTATTGTCATTATCTTACGAAAAAGTTTAATATTTCTTACCCTGTACACAGAAATAGGAAAACAGGCAACATAAAATTCAAAGAAATTTCTTGATTAATCTGGAATTCAGTAAATAGGGATTTAAACTACTTGAGGTTCTACAGAAGTTTTGCATAACAAAATGAAATATGATAAAGTAAAATGCAAAAAAAAAATGTAATTAAAAACGGACAATAGATTTTATTACTCAAGAAGTAACTTTGCCTTAACTGTTGGTAATCATGGAAACTAAAAAATCTGAAACTTCACCATTCTTGGGTTTCGTCGTCTTTCATACTTTTCTTCAGAAAACGTTGAATTTTAACTAGTTTTCCAGCTTTTTTTACCCCAAGACAATTTTTGCGCTTTGTCCATATACTTACGCTACAATATGCTACAAGTACCCTACATTTTCACTAAAAAAATACCAAAAAAAACACATTTCTTTTTAAAAACCCACTTTTAGTTGGTTTTTTTTTGGGTTTTATTTAAAAAACCCAAAAAACCCTGGGTCCATGGGCTTTTTTTAAAAAAACCCGGTTTTTTGCCAACCCTGAATGAGTTTGTTCAAAATACAGTATAACCTTGATTTAAGGATTGTCAACAGACTGGAAAATGTTATCGTTAAATCAAGGGATATCGTTAGATATAGGAGCAGTCATTCAATGCATTTAAATGCGGACCAGTGAAATGTATCATTAGATTCAGGAAATCTTTAAATTGGGTTTCCCTAAATCGAAGTTATATTGTATTTTGTATTGTCTTTTGTATAGTGTTGTATTGCAATAGTTGACTTAAATGCAATAAATGATAATTTTTAATCTGAAGAAAAGAAATAGTCAAACCTTGATATCTCGGACCTCCTTATCTCAAAAAAAGTTTTTCCCCTGCATTTTGCAGAACACTCTCTCACTTCTATAGTTATCTCGAAATTTGTTTCTCGGAACCCTCGCTATGGTGAAATTTTTGCCACAGAAGCAGGGTTTAGTTGATGCTTTTCCATTGGGAATTTTTTTTCTGAACCAATTATGGAGACATCTGCATCATGGCCGTAGACAGGGTGGGGACCGTCGGGACGAATCCTCCCTCGAAATTCTTGGATACATATTTTTTAGACTCTGAATTTCAACTATGCTGTCGTTGAATTAGTCACTAAAACTTCCCCTTGCTTAAGTTATTTTTCCATTGTGTTTTCGTCCCATACTTTTTATTCTGTCCACACGTTTTTATCGTCACTTGACCATTTTTATCTATTCAAACACTCTCTTACTCAGCCTGAACAATTAAGTTTTTAATAAGCCGCCTGTAAAGGCGGCTGGTGCATCAAAGAAATGGGGGATCAAAACAACTATTTTAAGTCCCTTTTTTTAAAAATCAAAACATCCGACCTAAATAAGAGATGTCTAATATCTGATTTATTTATTTATTTATTTTAATTATTTTTTTAAAAACGTTTTTAAAGAAGTCCTTATTTTTTTACACCTTGGTCCATCACAGAATGTTAATGACTCTTATTATGAATAACACTTTTAAAAGAGGGAAAGAGAAGGACATTTTTAAAACATCATATTTTTAAAACTTCAATAAGAGACGTAACAAATTTACATGATCAAAACTATCATTTCTATCTGATGCATAATTTTGGTGTAATATAAATTAATTATCAGACATTGATGAACTAAATTGTTAATTAAAATGATTATTTGATAATATTTTTTTTAGTTTAATTTTTGTAAAAAACATAATAAACATATTTTTTAAACGCTATTTTCCTCCTGTATTACATGTCTCGAACCACATTTGCCTCCGACGATGTCCCTCCCCGAAAAAATATCCTGGCTACGGCCTTGATCTGCATCTAGCCCTTCACCCTTTTTTCCTGGAAAATATGAGAGTAGAGGATTGGGGGGTAAGAGAATAGGGGAGCGTTGGTATGAGGGAGGTTGCTGACTGTTTTCTTTAAAGGTTACATTCTTTCTCTTTTCTTCTGGTTTGGAACACGCTCACTTTGACAACAGGGGGTCGAGTTTTTATACAGGAGTGATTGTGTTCCGGTATTTTACCGGATTTCCGGTATTTACATCTTGATTTCTGGTATCTTCATCTTCGAAAATACCGGAACCATCCTATATTTTCAGAAAAACCCACTTTTGTAAAATTTAGATCGATGTTTAATGAAACGCCGAAAGTCCAAATTGAAGACGTTCCGTTTGGTATAAAGCGTAAGCTACCGTCATGTTTTGCAATCTCTATGGTAATTATTGAAGAACAGCTGGGGTGAGAGATGGAATAAAGACTAGATAAGAAGAGAAATTAGCGTTACTTGATATTTTTCCCCTTAATATTTTCTTTTCAAGATGTCTAATATCGTTTCTCTGTTGCATATCTTAATATGCAGATGATGTAACTAGGGTTGCCCATTCCCCCCGACTGCGATGGCACCCCTCAATTTTACCAAGCCCCCTTTTCCCTCAAGAATTGCCACCCACTAATAAAAAGACTTAAATTCTTCTAAATTAATTTCTCCAAAAGTTTCTGTGGTATAATCTGCTTCATGACCCCCCCCCCCCTCCCAACACAAACACATGAAAATCCTTGCTATAACTATATTATTAGATTAAATTGCTAAAATATTTATTCACCAAGATGGCCTATGGCTTTTCTCTGTTGTAGATGCTTATGTAGTAGGCTTTACAGTCCCCCCCCCCCCATTAAATGTTTAATTTAACGACTTATATATATATCGAAAATATCGATATTTGGAGAGCGATATATCGTGGCATTAAAATTCGGATATCGCCTAGCCCTACTGCGCAGTGATCATAATACATTCTGCCCCTTTTCCCCAAATTTATTTGATTCTGAAATATTTATGCACTTTTAGAAAATGAATGTAATAAATGGTTAAGGATTCAGATACAATGGAGGAAAATAAAACATTCTTTGAAAAATTTTTAGAAATGAGAAAAATTAAAAGAATTTAATTCTCTTCATGCACATGGACATATTAAGTCCAATTAAAACTTCAAGTTTTAGCCCCAACAAATAATTATGTATGTAAATAATGTGTGCATACACGTAATGTGTATATGTATGCCCAACAAAACACTTTTTCTTCTTGGAAAAAAGTTCAGGTATTTTTTCTTGGAGTCACAATCACCCCTGTTTATAGTTGACTAGTTTTCCAGCGAAAACGCGTTCTTCTTCTGTCTGATTTTTATTTCTTGCAAAATGGCTGGTGAAAAGCGTGTATTATCAATTGAGGTAAAATTAAAATTTTGAAGTTCATTGATGAAAACATGCTGATGAAGAAAATTGAAATTGCTGCTAATTTTAAAATCTCTACCGGTAGACTCTGTAGAAAATCTCCATAAAATCCTAAAGTATACCTGTGCGCAAGAGGGCACTTTTCGATACGCAAATTTCCCACCTGTCGGTTCAATTTAGTTAGCTGTCTTTCTGTTAATGGATCGTGGATTCGTGGCATTCGATAGCTCGATTTTTGTTGATGTTGGTCGTCTCATGGCAGTTCGCATTGCAAGGGCAATTTGGAAGTCATTTCATATATAGAATCCAAATAAAGTTAATTTATGTTTTTAAATAGTTGCCTTAGCATTTTCTTTAGACTCTCAATAATAATAAAAAAAACCTTCAAGCTGTCCAAAAAAAAACTATTATCAAGGAAATTGAAAAAAAAAAAAAAGAAAATTCAAAGATCTGCTTATCCTGAAGTAGAGGAGTGTGTGTGTTTAAAACTTAGTAAATTGCTAAAAGGAATTCTTAGTTTTTGTCATTTATGCTATGTGATATATCTACATGTCATTGTGATAGTTACAATAACTTATTTTTTATTCTTATTTATCTCTCATTTATCTTCTTTTTCTTATTTTTTTATACTTTTTTTTTTTTCTCAAAACCTTGATAACTCAAAACTATTATATCTCGAGTTCTTTTTCCTACTCGAGAGATTTGAGATATTGAGGTTGTACTGTATATATTTGAAACTCTTTTGCAGCTTTGGAGTAGTTTTTTCCTCTTGACTATAGTGATAAAATGACCATAGTGCCTTTTCATAATCTGAAATTATATAACCAGCAATCTATTGTAGGAAAATGCTGATATTTTTGTTTAAAATTTATCAGGCAGCAATGTATTTATTGTTTATTTTAGCTATGGAATGTGTCATATTAAAAACATAAATTAAAAATAAAGCTTACTGTAGTTTAAGAATATTAGTACTTGCATTTTATGAGCAATTTATTATTCTTCAATCTATGATTTTAAAAAGAATTATCGCTACATCATCATAAAAAATATCATTAAACAGAAATTATTCTTAAAAATTAAGCTTTTTTTCTAAACATTACATATTTCATACCATTCCTTTGAGTTATAAATGAAGTTGAAATTAATTACTTTGTCAGTGTTGCAAATTTCATAACAGTGCCAACTTTTGCCGGGATTGTCCAGTTTTTCCACCCCAGAAATAACCAGCGGAGAAAAAGCATTTTGTTCATTTCGTCCACTTTTTTCGATACTTAAGAAATTTTAGACTAAAAATTAATAACTCAAAATAATAACAATAATAATAAAAAAAGACTTGTATTTTATGTTTTGAAAAATATACAGGGTGTCCAAAAAGTCTTAAGTCTACCCTACATTTTGAAAATTCATAAAAAAGCAACAAACTGTGGTATGAATATGTAGTTTGCGCTATAATACTAATTTATTATGTGATCCTAAAATAAATGAAAAAAATGTAATCATAAGTATTTGCTGTATCGCTACGGTAAGAGAAACAAAGGTCATGTGAGATTTTATCAAACAGAAAGCAATACCTTTAATTACTATAATTCAATTTGTGCACAATCTGTTGCTTGAACCCCGTCTAAAGGGTACTCAAGATCATTCCATGTCTACAAATGGCACATACACACATTGAACTCTAGTAATGAAAGGTATTGCTTTCTGTTGAATAAAATCTCACATGACCTTTGTTTTTCTTACTGTCACAATACAGCAGTCAATGCAAATTACTTATAATTACACTTTTTTCTTTTTCCCCCTTCCTGCCTCCCTTTTTACTTCCTTTTATGAAATAAAAGAAGTATTGTATTCGCGAAAAAAATTTCACCCAAAAATAGGCCTTAATTTCTATTTTGTTTGCCCCCGAATGAATATTGAATTTTTTTTTCAACCCGACCTCATGTGAATATGTGCCTAAGAACGTATTAACACCTGAAATATCCATTTTGATGATCCCCGAATTAATTACGAGTTTTCTCGTGACGTATGTATGTGCTATGTATGTATGTGTGTATGTGCATATGTATCTCGCATAACTCAAAAACAGTATGTCCTAGAAAGTTGAAATTTGGTATGTAGACTCCTAGTGTCGTCTAGTTGTGCACCTTCCCTTTTGGTTGTATTCGGACATTTCAAAAGGGGTCTTTTACACTTTTTTGGGGGGAAATCATTGTTAATTTCAATGCAAAATCAAGTGGTGTTATAATTTAGCAAACACTTGGAGATATTTAGCCAAGCTTTCATTCACCAAGTTTTTTTGCCAACTTGGCGACAAATTTGGTAGGATTTTTTTTTCTGGTTTTATTTTGGCCACTATTGGCGATATTTAGAGAGTTAACCATTGAATCACATTAAAATGTCCAATATTGGGAAAATTAATCTGTATAAAACGTTTTTTTGCTTCAGTTCGCAACAAACTTGGGGTAAAAATACTTAAAGTTTCTTTGCTTACTCCAAGGCTCTATTATCATTAAATTGGCATAAAAGGAAGTCATGTGATGCACACATCAGCTCGCTTTTTTAACACTGTCATAAAAAATTCTTGAACTTTAGAAGTATTGTGGCACAAACCGTATCCACTATAATATTAAAATCTGTTCGCGTCCGTCTGTCTGTCTGTCTGTCTGTCTGTCTGACGATCGATCTTCTCGAGAACCACTGCGAATCGGGAGTCAAACGAGATACCGATCAATTCAAAATTTTCCAAAGAAAACAATAGGACCAATCTCATAATTGTACGACTTTACTTAGCAGAGATATTAATTAAAACGTTAATTAACATAACGCTATTCAGGAATTTTTATTTCTTTCCTGTTGCCGTTTTGCATATGGGTGAGCAAATAAAATTCTAATAATTGTTTCAAAAAAGATTTTTTTGGCTGCTGTCCAAATCTTAAAACACTGTTTCCATCTAGAATTTCATTTTTAATTAGTTTAAAATTGGTTGCTCTATTCGGACATTTATCGTCTGTCCTTTCTTATTTTTTCACATTCAACGTTCTTAACTCTTTTCAGCATATGAAAAATGTTTCTTTAGTAATGTTTATTGATTGAAGTGTAAGTTTATCATTCACCGGCCTCATATTTGGGTACATTTAGGATGTGCGACTAATTATGTTTATTTTGTTGGACTTTTTTCCGTCACATGGGTGAGTTTTCGAATTGTAATAAATCTCTTTTTCCTTCCTGTTTCGATTTTTGCAATACAGTTTGTATCGTTAAAAGAACACGTTAAATTAAGATTGTTTGGATTTCTTTAAGTGAAACAGAATTGAATAAAAAAGATTGTTTTTAAGGATTTTAACTAAAGCTTAATTGGAATCTGAAGACTTGGTATTAATTTAATACTTATTAGTAGTTATTTAGTCTTGGTGCTTTAATTTCACGTAATCAACCCAAAAGTATTTGTCATTCTATGTAAAAAGCTGATTGTAATTGTACATAAATAGTTCAGATATATTCTATCAGATTTAATTCAGTTTAAAGTGAGCACATATTATGGTTGAGAATGCATATATTTTCATCTTTTGTGCTAATTGAAAATACTCATAACTTGTATTATTGATAAATATGATTAACGTTAAAGAGGTTTTTGCCAAAAATATGCTCTACTGGTGTTTTGCAAACCTTGCATTACGCGTAATTATTTACTCCTTAGCGCTTTAGAAACTGATGTCAGAATAATACAAAAACATCAATTGAACAGCTCTTTCATTTTTTAAGTAGCCCGTGCAACGCCAGGCACGCAGGCTAGTATTCATACAACAATTTGTTGGTTTTTTTAATGCATTTTTAAAATGTGTCAAGTTTTTTTCATGCACCCTGTACATTAATAGCACAAATTAGTGAAGAACTAAGTATTTCTTACATTAATGTATGCAATATTGAACTAGATTTTATAATTATAAATTTGTTTTAATTAAAATATGTAGTTGTGCAACTGTTCTAAATTTACCATGCTCTGCAAATGCCTAGTCTAGCATATCCATAAACCTGCTTCTGACTAGACTTGTAACTGAAAGTATATAAAGGCATGTAAATGTTTTTTTCTGTCAATCTAATAACATTTGTATTTAAAGACTTGTTTTAACTTTTTTTTTTTAATTTTCTTTTAGTAAACACTAAAGTTGAAATTCGTTTTCATCTCTTAACTGCTTCTTGGATTCCACAGAAGACACGGGAAAAGTTACAAGAATTGGTAATTATAAATCTATTTTATTTTTCAGCTATACGAAAATCTTAAATTTTTAACTTTCAACCTATGCAAACTGTATAAGTATTTTGTGTCTTACTATACAATTGATTTTATACTGGACAGTTAAGTTCAGGTAGATTTTAACTTTCAAAATTGTCAGAAATTAATTCAGCCATTCAAGATCCTTGCCTAGAATGAAGTTTTTTTTAAATGTTCATCTGAGATTTGGTATCAAATTTCTTGTTATAAATTATCGTACCATATAGAAACCAAACTCTTCTCCTAATGTTTTCTTTCCTCAAACTTACTACTGCACAAGGGGTTTGCCGATTTCTTTAAAATTAGCGGGTAAAGGTTGTCAGCCACTGGTCTGGTAGAATGAATGGATATTTTTCTATGTCAAATATATAAAACTCTTCCCCATAAGGTTTAAATTTTAAACAATCTGAATGCTTACAACATTCCGTTTAAATCTCAGCTAAATAAAGCTGTCTCAAGAAAAGAATAACAGTGTCTCAAGAAATGTATTTTTTTTCCTTTTACAGTGAACAAAATAGTCCTGCTTTTTAAAATTATTTGTTCAGTATTTTTTATAAATTTTCTAGTATTCATTTAAATTTTCTAGTACTCATTTAAATTTTCTGCAGTTTTAATTGTTACTGTGGCTCCATGTTGCACCAAAACTCAATAGACATATTTAAAACTATTTTTAAATTTTGTTATTTTTACTAATGCCACATGGTGTACCTTAGTTACACTATCACCATGAAAACAAAGATCTTCAAAAAGCTTTGATGGTGACAAATGAGCCGCTTGAGTTGATCAGAGGACAGGGTTTGAGGATATATGTCAGCATACCCTGTCCCTATCGGTCGATATATATTACGATATATATCTGATATTTATTTTGAAAATATCATGATATTTTGATATTTTCGATATTTTTTTTTTCAACCACGGTATTTTCAATATAAAAATTATATTAATCATAGTAATATTGTTCATTTATTTTTGAAAATAACCAAAAAGTTTTGTACTATATTTTTAAGATGTATTAACACATCATTAATATAACAAAGTAATATAGTGTTCCTTTTTAATTTTATGTTCATAAAATTATTAGTATTGTAACAATTTTACTTCCGATTAAAAGTGCTTAATTTAATATTAAACATTGGTCAGAAAAAAAGAAAATGTCCTATGACTGTGCACTGACTAATTTATATTATTTATTTCTAAGTGATATAACGGTAAAAGTAACCAACAGAAGAAGAATGAGTAAATCAGCTAATGCTAAATTAACTCCATTAAAATTGATAGAAATGCAAAATGAAATTTTAGACATAAATAATGAAAGAATTCTTAATTTCAAATCTACATATTGTAATTATAACGTAACAAAATAAAGAATAATTTGAGGATTCATTTACTATTTTGAAGACTTTAGTTTGTGCTAATTAAAAATATCGGATTTATATCAAGCTATCCAATATGTATCAAAATATCAGATATTTTCTAAAATATCATGATATTTTTGAACCCTGCGGAGGACACAGAGCACCAATGGTTGAAAATTGACTTTGCCCCGGAATGCTAACCCATTTTAGTCGCATCTTATAACATGCATGGGCTATATTGTGACTATTTTTGCCCCTTGGTTACCATGTTATCACATGGGATATTTTTAATTTAAAATAAGTTTATCAATCTGCTTATTTTCTTTTTTAATAGTAATAATAACTATTCTTAAATATTTTTAAAAATGAAGAAACAAATTTTTTTCATAGGTGAAAATATGATTTACTTGTACATTAGATTAATCGTTATCTTTATTGACATCAGTTACATCATAGTCTATCAAAAAGCACGATTTAATAACAGGCTATTGTATCGTACTTCAAAAGTTGAAATAAGTTACATAAGACACAAAATGTTTACTTTAGTTACCTTTTTCCCTTGGTCCTTTAATTTACTTATTCAACATTAAATACAGTTTTGCTAAGTATCTTTGTCATACAAAATGTTTACGTGTCCTCAAAAAATGTAATTTATCAATTAGTTTGTGCTTTAGAAGAAAAATCTGAAGGGTTGGTTTTTAAAGTATGAATGATCAGTTTGATCGATGAAGTATTTACTGAAGAAAAGAAATTAGTTTACAAATTAATGTTACTGTATTATTTAATAGAAAGATTGCTTTTATAAAAAAATGTACATTGAGGTTTACATTTTTTACTTCCTTTTACAAAAAAGGAAGTATTGTATTCGCAAAGAAATTTTCACTCAAAAATTGACCTTAATTTCCATTTTGCTCACTCCCAAATGAATGTTGAGTTTTTTTTTCGACCCAACCACACGTGCATATATGCCTAAGAACGTATAAACGCCCGAAATATCCATTTTGACAATTTCCATGTCAATTACAATGGCTTTTCTTCTGACATCTGTATGTGCGTATTTATGTTTGGGGGGAAATCATTGTTAATTTCGATGCAAACTCAAGTGGTGTTATAATTTGGCGGACACTTGGCGATATATCGGCAGTCTTTTGGTCGGCAAGTTTTATTGCCAACCTGGCGACAAATTTGGCAAATTTTTTTAAATATCTGCTTTCAGTTTGACCACTGTTGGTGATATTTAGAGAGTTAACTATTGAATCACATTAAAATTGCCAATAATGGGGAAATAACGTTAAATTGGTGTAAAAAAAAAGTCATGTGATGCACAAATCAGCTCTTTTTTTTTTTGTGAGTCTAGTAGAGTGTCTCTGATGTTCTTTATTTTCCAAATATTTCTTCATAACTATAAACGAATCATTGCTTAGGGGAGAAATGACCAAGACGGTATAGTATGTGTACTGTTCTTTTCTTAAAAAAAAAAAAAAATACTTTAACTGCTTCATCTGGGCATAATTATAGCATCTTCATTGTAATTAATACAGTAGCTGTGTGCATATTCTTAGCAAAGTAAGTTGTACTCACACTTGCTAGGCAATATTGTAGATGTACCTTAAATGTACATTAAATGGTGCATGCAAATTCCTTATCTAGGTCAAAAAAAAATTGATGTGCAACATTCTATAGAAAACACTGGATATTTCCTCATTTATCAACAAAATTAGAGTTCTCATTTCATGAGGGAAAGAATAAACTGAATTTATTTTGAGTTGAGTAAACTTAATTTTGGAATTGCCGCAATCAAACCTCATTAATTCAAACATGCTTAAAACAAATGATTGCCAAGTCTAGCTGCATTTTGATCCCTATATTATAATGTTTACTCATATCCCTATTTATTGTTTTTCCAATAAGAAAAACTGGTTAAAACGAATTACTTTTAAAGCTTCCTTCACTATGTTTTAACGAGGTTCATCTGTATTAGAGTAAAACTTGTTAGACTGGTGTAACTCTAATCTATAATGATTCATATTCTTATCAAGGGTGCCCATATAGGGGGCAAGGGGGGCTCAAGCCCCCCCCCTTTTAAATGAGTAATTCCTTGCTTTTAGTGCTTTTTTCTTTGCAAAAATGTATAAAAATTTCTTTTTCAGCCATTAATGAATAAGTTATTAAAAATGTCAAATTTTAATATGCCTAATCTGTACTGAAATTGGTTTCCACAGGGAAAATATTTTGATAAACCATGGGGAAAATTTTTGAGCCCTCCTTAAAATTTTGCATATGGGCGCCCTTGATTCTTATTACATTTTATGTAACTAAAAGTTGTTTTTGTAATTAATTAATAATTCTATTTTAGCATTACAATAATCTAACAAAAGATGGCTTCATGATTTTAAAGTCAGATAAAACTAGACTTCAGACATTGAACATGGCCGACTGTTTGGATAAATTAAGATGTTACATAAGAGAAGCAGAAAAACCTCCACCTGAAGTTTTACCTGAAACATTAGAATTGAGGAAAAAAAGGTGAGTTGTCGAAATTAAAATTGTCACTGTACTTATATTTTGAAATTTCCTTGTTCATATGATGTATTTGGCTTTATAATTACCTATTTTTTATGTGCTGCCGTACTTAACGTTAACAAATTTAGTATGATAAATGTATGCCTACTAATGTACTAATTCTTTCTAACTGACATTCTTTCTAGAGTAGGGAGGGTACTCAGTGGGGAATTTACCATGTCGATTGGAAGGGTTTCTCAAAATTACATGCAATAAATGTTTTAAATAGTTTTGAGATTGACGAATTGGTTCCAAACCTGTAAATTTGCCACTGAAAATAATGTTATGGACACACGTCAAGTGTTGTGTTTATTTAGTTTTTATTGCAAAGGACAAAATTTTAGAAATTCTCTGCACTAGTGACCGGTGAAAACACTATCATTCCCCATTACTTTTTTTGAAAAATTGTTGAAGTTAATAGTTCTGAAATTACATTAATTGATGCAAATAATATGTAATTTTAAAATGAGTTCATAAAGGCTGCATCTCGATATTTGCGGGAAACGCTTCACCAATTGCTTGATTTTTGTGCGTTTAAAGGTCATTAATTTATTTTTTGACATGGGATAGACAAGAAATGTTTTAATCAGCATTTTTTTTTTTTTTTTTTTTTTTGCATTTAGTCAGCCTGTGACCAGTAGCGATCTGTAATTTTGCCCTTTATGGACGGTATATTTTTTCAACTTCAAAAACTGAAATAGTTCTGCACTTAAGAAGTGTTTCTTTGCTTTCAAGGTTCTAATCAAAAACTTAATCTGATTGTTCATTATGTTAGTCTGGGTTGTGAAGTAAAACTCTTCTTTATTTACAATATATTCTGTTGTAAACACAGGACTGTCCATTGACAAGGTCAACCCATTGTCTGTTCGATCCCCCCCTCCCCATAAAACTTATAAAACTTACTCTAGTCCAGTTCTACTCTAGTCTAGCCAGTCTTCTCTCAAGGGCCGTGCTCCTAGTTTCCGCCAGCTAGGCTGACATGGCCTCTCGGCGTCCCTGTGTATATATGCTAGTATAATAATAATAATGTAATACAGCTTCTTAAAATAATCTGTTTCATTAAAAAAAGGGGAGGGGGGAATAGTAACAATACTATAATTATGATATTTTGAATGAAATGTATAAAATCGGATTTTATGTTTAATAACTTTTTTTTGTGTTTGTGTGTAATGTTATTCAGCATCTTGTACTACTATATTGTAAGAATCGTATATATGGTAAATATTTTCCGATGAAAAGCATGAGACGCCAAAATGCAAAATTATTAACGTTAGATTACACACTAAATTATTCTGTGATAAAGTGTAGCTTGATGTTATATTTGTATTTGATTAAAAGCTTTTGAAATATGAACCTCATTGAAACTTATAATAAAGCTTTAATTCTTCATAAGATGTTATTCTGTCTAAATTTTAATTTATTGTGCTCTCAGCATTATGTTGACTGTGTTGTGATTTTCAACTATTTTAGTAAAGATATAAACAACAACATTAAGAAAACACATTTGAAAAAAAAAATAGGCACTTGTTTTGGGTTGCAAATAAACCTTTAGTCATTGCAAAAAGATGTAAAAACGTGAATGAAAAGCAGTGGTGCAACGAGGGGGGCATAACCCCCCCCCCCCCCCCCCAGAGGTATTGGTTTTAACATAAATGCAAATTCTAATACAGCAGTTTATGCATATAAAACGGCTGTTTTGAACAAATTTTCATTAAAAAAAGCCTCCAGAAAGACATCTTTACATCCAATATGATTTGATTTTGTACTTACATTCAGGCTGCCTCCTACTCAAAATATTATTTTTTTCCCCCCTAGGCAAGAAAAAGCAGCTGCAGCACGGTTACGAGATAAAAGAATTCAATCTTCAATGCAAAGAATGAAAAGAGAAGGTGTAGACAATGTTCAAATTTAAACAGTATTTGTAGAGTTTTCTAGCAATAAATATTTATCTTAGTTTTTTGCCTTTGAGTTTTCAAAAAAAAATATTTTTATATACCTATGAATGTTGCATTTTAACTGTTTCTCCAAGTAAAACTAATTAAACTACAACATACTTACATTAAATTTACCACTTACACCAAACTCAACACATTTATCGATTAATTTTTACACATTTAAAATAAAAGTGCTAATAACAAAATTAATGAAAGCAGCGCAATAATAAATTAAATTGCGAATAAAAGTTTGATGAAGTTAATACTCATCAGCTGTGGAAACTTCATCTTATGGTCAAAAACCGAAGAATCGAAACTACACATTGTAGCAACACCTGTGTCGAGTGATAAACTGTAGGCAAATACACAGGAGCGTAAACCTAAATTTAAAAGCTAGGGTTTTGTTTCTGTTAAACACTCCACTTGGAAGAAACACCAACATCAATGCTGTAATAGTGGGATAAGGTCATCAAATCCCAAAAAGACGACTATCAGAAAAAGTGAGCATTTTCTGTGGTTTCAATCAAACTTTGTTCAAAGAAAAACTGCAACTGATACGTACTTGTGTGCAATCACAGTGAACTGAAAAATCAGAACACCCTCACAACCTTTGCCAACTGAGGATAATAAGCAATCCGTGCTTGCTTAAATAATACAACTGAAACAAAAGCGGGACATCAGCTCATCTTTGACTACTTCTCACATCTATTTTGATGGAAATTGACATGGACGGTAGCATGTCGAGAAATTGAGAAAGAGTACATATTATTGTTCTGCTTGGCAAATGCCTTTAAAATGCATAATACTGTCCGCGAGCAGATTCTCTGCAGGGCGGATTTTCTGCGAGTCATTTAACAATCTGGAACAGGTATTTTTGCAGTAAAAAGCAAATATTAATGGCTGGAGTTTTTTTGGTCAAAAATTGTAAATTTATACTCAGTTGTTTCTGTTTTATTTATTTATTTATTTATTTATTTATTTATCGTGCTTTCTTCATCGCACATACACTTGTTCTTTTTTGATGTTAAGTTCTGTTGAGCAAAAATACAAAACATTTTTACTATACTGTATATACAGGGTGTTCCAAAAATGACTGATACATTTGAAAAATCAATAAAAACTAAACAGGCAGCGATAAAAACATACCGTTTATTGCATTGTGCTTGAGACAAAATTAAATTTTCTGTCAAAGTTTCAAAATTGGTTACAATGTTTCGCAGCAGATGGCTCTGCAGGTACAGTAGAAGACCGTTATAACGCACAACTTGGGACCAGACCTTTTGCGCTATACAGGTTTTTGCTTTATATAGATCATTTCACATATTTTGAAACTAATATTCAGACTATATCTATACTATATATTTGCACTTCATAATGAGTTTTATCTGCAGTGAGTATTAAAACACTAACATTAAAATTAGTCATTCAAATAAATACATTTCACAATCAAAAGAAAATGAACTATCCTGCACTTCAACTAGCTTCATGATTTGCATAAAAGCTGCATTTTTAAGAGCTATCTTTTGTTTTCTGTTTATTGTGAGTACTAATTTCATTTAAAAGCATTGAATTAAGGTGGAAAGATGAAAAGTTGTCTCAAAATTTAATTTGCCTAACAATTTTTATGTTTGCCTACCTATAATATGCCTAAATAAATACCTATTGTTTACTTTTGAAAAGTGGTGCGGTTTATAGAGAATTGTGTTATATAGGTCGGCGTTATAAAGGTATTCTACTGTATTTCAAAAGGTATGAAAGAAAACGCAGTCTGTAGGTCGCCGAAATGACCGGTATATTTGAAAAATCAATGCTGCCCGTTTAGTTTATTTTGATTTTTCAAATGTATCAGTCATTTTTGGAACACCCTGTATTTTCAGTTTGACGCATGTACTAGGCATTGATTCAGCTAAGTTTTTGAGGAAGGACAATTTTTACCTTATGTGTCCCTCATTTTATTAGCCTTTTTGTGGCTTATCCGCGATATTTATTATTCTTGGCACTTGTGTCACCCAATCCCATGGATAATCGGGAGTTTTCTGTAATTTAAGCCTTAACTGTAGTAGTTAAAATTTAAAAACTCAACTGGAAATACTATTAAAAAATGCAGTATTTAGTTTGTCAACATCAGTAGCCTCGTCAATGTACTTCAAGCGAAATATCGAATTGGTGTCAAGAAATTGGGTGTGCTGATGTAGCACACTTTCTACTATCATCCAAAATTTCTCTTAACAAATATGCATTTTACAGTTTTTTTTCTTTCCCACATTCCTTTTGCATGCAAGATGTCTTTTCCAAGCTATGAGTGCAAATAAATACTTTCGAATTCCCTTTTTTAGAATTCTTTCTCACAAGCTCACTTCTCGGTACGAGTGTACTCTTCCCCACTTTCAAGCATCCCTGTTCTAACCAAAAACACAAAACCCTTGCGAATTTAGAAGGTCAGACTGCCTATTCCCAGAACAATTGAATGTTATTGCAAACTCTGTAAGCAAGTGAAAAAACCCTAACCTCTTTTGTAATCTCAAGAAAAGAGAAACTGAGTATGAGTGACGGTTCAAATACACTAAGAAGGATTTTAAAAACTGTGGGGATAGAGAAATCACAGATTGGGGTTGTTTCCATCAGTCAAGAGTACTGCCTTTAGTCACTGAAGATGATAGAATGAGCAAACAAAAAACATGGAGCAAGAAGAAACTTTTTTTTAATGTTTAATTATTAATTAATTTTTTTAAATGTCCGATTTTTCAAATAAGGCGTGGTCTTTAGGACGTCATAAGTGATGAACTTTGGCGCGCTATTCCACTGGCACGCCGAATGCTTACGCAGGCTAGTGGCTACCTACCATGTTTCCAGATTATGATAATTCAGAAGTGAATTAAACATGGCTCTCTACGCTTGCTATCAACCATATCGTTGTTAGTATATGTGAGTAAAGAAGCGAATTAAATATTGCGCTCTGCACTAATGACATCAGTGAATGGTATTTCATTACTTGTGATGTCATGGGCAGAAGCATTAAAAAAAATGCGCACCGATTAAAACAATTGTTAAAAAATATTAAACTTTGTCAAATTATTTAAAAAATGATCAGACCCTATGTTTTTAGCATGTTTTTTCGGAAAAAAAATACTTTTAAAATTTCGGGAACGATCCTATTTTTAACCATTTTATGCGTTTTTTGTTTCCGAAATAAATTTATTTTCATTTCACATTTTAATTTATTTTTCAGTTAAAATAGTCATAATAACACTTCAATGACGATACTACGCATTAAAGTAGATGATTATTGATAAATTCTCGATTATACGAAAATTTCGGTTATTCGAAATAGGTTCGGTCCCAATTACTTCGGATAGGCAAGGCTCTACTATTATAAAGAAAGAGTTTTTTTTTTTTTTTTTTTTTTTTTTTTTTTGTTTTTTTTGTTTCTTTCGAATAGGCTCCAAAATTACTGGACCGATTTTGGCAATTTTTTGACTAATAGAAAGCTACATCATCACGAAGTAACATAGGCTGTAATTATTTCTATAAAACTTAGTCCAAAAGATGTATTTAATGTGTTATGTGATTTTTAGCAGTTTTTAGTAATTTTTACCTCAGAGACTCTGAACCAATTGCGCCAGAAAAATATTTTTTGTACTGAAATGTTGGAAATTTAATTTTAAGTGCTTTATGATGAAGAAAAAGTTTTTGCAGACGAAGCAATTTTCATATTTTTTATGAATTTTTGAAAACAACTTTTATTTTGCATTTTTTACATGTTTAATTTTTTTGCTTAACTCATCCCGCGAAAAGTATAAAGGCCTCTTTTCTAAAATTTAACTATGTAATAGTAAAAACATTTAACCCTCTTCATAAAAAAAAAAAGTTTTCAAAAATAAGCAATAGTTTTATTTTATTTTATTTATTTATTATTTATTTCTTTAAATACAGAGCACGGCACGACTTTCAAGCATAGCCGAAGTTTTGCGATCTTTAATTTACGATGACGTTACGGCCACGTGATATAACTGCAGTGAATGCTTTTGCTTAGTATTTTTTCTTCATTTAAGGATTTTATTCCTTTTTCCTCCCCCCCCCCCTCCCCCCGTAGGTTTCGCTGTGTTTGTTCAAAACAATACAATAAAATGTGCGAAATCATAACTTTGAAGAGATTTATGGCTTTCGAAACATTAAGAATCTAGGCTTTGAGTTTTTTTCTAATAGCTTATTCGAAAATTTAATGAACATTTATTCGCATAAAATGCAAATACGCCAAGAAGACGTAAAGAGTAAGTAAGAAAACGTTTTATTTTTTTATATTAATAAATGTGAAGCTTTAAAATAAAACTTACCTGATTAAAACCACTCTGATTTGTAGATTTATTTGTAGCAGGATATTATGTTGAAATACCCGCCACGTTAGAGGACGCTCCATGGAATAACACCAAAATTGCAAGATTTTTTTTTGTCGTGCAAGGCAGCTTTTGGGGTGATGACTTCAGTCTTTCTTCATCCTTTGTGTTTTGCTGTTTGTGCATTCTTGAAATGTTTGTATTCTTTTGCTCCACAATTGGTACTAATCTCTGTTATTTTTTATGCCCCTCCATCAGGAAAAAAATAGGGTAAATACAGGGTTATGGTTACTCCTACCCACAAGAACCCCTGCTATATTAGGCTATATCGCTTTTCCTGGCATTCGTTGGCAGATATTATTAGGAGATTCAAAATATCTTGCAACGGGGCTCACTGATTAGTGCGAGGCTTTGCACTCAAAAAAAAAATCTACCTGAAAGCCAGACTACGGCAAGCCCTGAAATAGCGATTTTCCGTTCATTAGTGCAATTAGTATATGTAAAACCCTATTCGGCACCGAGCCATATGAACGTAATCTGGGGGGGGGGGGGGGCATTTGGGCGATTCTCGAAAAAATGTCCCGTGCGTAACGCTAAGTTTTTTGTTTTATTCAAGTAACTATTAATTAAACATGGATTAATCGTTATGCTTTGATAGTATATGAAAGCTTATATTAATTATTCCCCAACAGCATTATTTTTTAAAGGCTTTGGCTGGCTGGAAAAAATTTTAAAATATAGCGTTACGCACGGGACATTTTTTTCGAGAATCGCCCATTTGTAACTGTTAAACATTGTTAAAAAGAGCGCGAGTCCCATCCTTTGCATGCAACAAGCGATCGTTTTTTCGCTTTCATGTCATGTAGCGATTGTGTGACTTACGTTAGTCTGGATCTGAGGAACAGAAATAAGAAACTTGTAAAATAATACAGATTTACAGATTTTCTATAAAGGAAAAACCTTCCTGTTTGAATTTTTTATTGACCACCATTAATAATTATTTTTTAATTTATATGATATATATATATATATATATATATATATATATATATATATATATATATATATATATATATATATATATATATATATATCAGGAAGGTTAAACAGGAAGGTTTTTCCTTTATAGAAAATCTGTAAATATATATATATATATATATATATATATATATATATATATATATATATATATATATATATATATATATATATATATATATATCAGGAAGGTTAAACAGGAAGGTTTTTCCTTTATAGAAAATCTGTAAATATGTATATATATATATATATATATATATATATATATATATATATATATATATATAAACTTATCGCGATGTTGTTGCGTTACCCCTTTGTTCAAGCACTCATGTCAGTCTCTTATATAATTGTCTTGAGGGATCAACTCCTAATATTAGATCGGAATATTGTAGCAGTTGGAAAAGGGATAATTACTAATTAGACAGTTGTTTTTCCACTTTTGTTGAACAGTGTACAGTCATGGGAACACTAAAAAAATCTGAAACGTTACTGATAAAAATCGTGGAAAGTTTTGCGATTTTACAGATTTTCTTCCTCTTCCTGGGAAAATCAAGTATCTTTGTCTAAAAGTTTCCTGAATTGATGCAAGTTACGCGAATTCAGACTTTTCACTGCAGTGAAAAATGTTTTTACCTACCAGTTTAAAGATTAACTGAGAGTATTTACTATGCGTATCGGTTTCAGCTCTATCACCGATCGTCGGAAATAACTAAGCTCCTTTTAGAAGCAAAAAAGTCTCTGCATTCCGTAGCTGAGTAAGAAATTTAGGCGAGTTATTAGTGTCTTCGGAGCTTTCTTGGTAAATCAGGAAGGTGGCAAGCCATTATAGAGTGGGGTGAAGTAGCTGATGAAAGTTACGCCAAAATATTTCACAGCTGGCTACCATTACGCCCCTTTGGGTTCAGATAATACATGGGTAAACGAGTCCAAAAAGCCCGGGACACAAATTTTTCTGGCCCTCTAGCGGCGATGATGACGTCATCAATATGGCCCCCAAGTTTTGTGATGCGAGTCTACATTTCCCTCTGTAACTCGAATTTACATCTTGATATTAACATATATTTTTAATGATTCATAATCAGAAGAAAACGTGATTTCTAACGGTATACTTGACATTATCATTCATGTTCAAAAAACCAGAAATATTTGAAAGTTCTTTTAAAAAATTTGATTTTCATTTTTATTTTTTGAGACATTTTGCAAGATAACTTGTTATCCAGTACAGTCGGGTCCCGACTTACGCGAGGGATGCGTTCCAAAACTCCTCGCGTAAGTCGAAATTTCGCGTTGTCATAAAAATATATGCTTACACTTTTTTTTAGAAGCATACAAAATTCTTTTAGATACTTATAAACACCCCTCAAACTGCTTTAAAGCATTCCTCAACTATTATACACTACAGTTTCTTAAAGTACTGAACTTGTATTGTATTTAAAAAAATAAAAAACTGTTTAGTTCAACATGAAATACTTTAAAGTTGCACAAAATGAATGATCGATGGGAGGGAAAAACATAAAATAAAACAACATGGTAAGTACAGTATGTAGTAATAATAAAATGCTGCACTATCTAGTACTGTACAGTAGATGCAGTAATAATTTTTAGGCATTAAAAAATGAAGATGATGATGACTTATGCTCCATGATCAAATCGTTATTCTTATTTAATACATTTTTAAATACGGTTGCTTCGCCTTTTTCTTTTATAACGTCTCAATTTATGGCAACAGCTCCTCTTCCTGATCTCTTTAATCCACAAAACAAGAGCAGCTTCTATTTTCATAATATTTACATTGAGAGACTGCGCTGCAAGCTTCAATATTGAAACTAAGCTCTGAACTTTTACGGATATCTTTTTGTTTTCACTTTTAATTGTACGTATGGAAGATTCACTCATATTTATTGTTGCACTACCGTCGATGTTTGTCAAGCATACCGAGAATCTTAGCCGTGTTTTTTCAGTCAGAAACTTTCTTTTTCTTCCCATCTTCACAAACTTTAGATGAAGGTGCCACTAAGATTCCATTATATTTCATCAACTTTCATATTTAGAATTAAAAAAAAAATAAATAAATGAAAGATGCTGAGTTGTTATTTGATGCACTAAAAACGCGATGCGTAGACTAATTTGGTGTGAGAACTTTCACTGTCAGTAATGCTTAAAGGGATGTAACGACACTCACGAAATCAATATTTAGTAGCCAATAACGGAACTGATATTTTCTTCCAAAAAAAATCGTGTTGTGGACGAAAAATTCGCGTTAGCTCTAAAATCCGTTACTCGTGAAAAATTCGCGTTATAGCCATTTCGCGTAGGTCGAATCGCGTTGTAGCGGGAGTCGACTGTATATGTAACTGAAAACGTGTAATTAACATTTTGTTCATCAGAAAATTACCTTTCAAAGGTATATATACCTTTTATTATATTAGAAACAGTTTTTGTTTACAAAACGATATAGCATAGTACATAAAATCAACATAACAACAATGAAATTAATATTAATTCCAAGAAGTTATAGAATAACTTCAACCATGCTTAAGTAACAAATGTAATTATTGTAATTTTTGATGCATATGTAAATAAATTCTAGCTTACTTAGGAGTATTTTTAGGATTGGTTTCAAACAATTGGTACAAGAATAAGAAAAAAAAAGAATGTACACTATAATCCAAAATCAACAATACATATATATTGTCGAAAACAGAAATGTAAGACATCCAAATAAAATAACATCCTGCTGATACATTCATATGCAATAATAAACGAAGTTAAAACAACGTATAAGGCACAAATTAGCAGGAATACTGTATACATGTCTTTCGAAGTTCTGATATCATCAATATCAGAAGTGTCTGTAAAGAGTAGGCAGTCTTCTTTACAATGCCATAAAATGTGGAAACTGTCCCATGCAGTTACAGAATGAAAAGCCAACAAATTTCTGCAAATCTCCGGTGAGAGTGGGACACAAATCTCGTGAATTGGAATGAGTTTTTTGTACTTTCCCAAACTATACTCTATCTATAGTTCACCAATACCTTGTATTTGTAGGAACAGTGATATTGAAATAATCACCACATCTGAGTCCGCAGTTCGTATTAGGATGCGAGTATGTCCACACTCTACCAAAGAGTTCTATAATATCCCAATTACAGAACTCTTTGCACTCTACTGCATGCTGCACATGAAGAAGTAGGCGGCCATCTGCTTCTTCTGTGAGGCGTGAGAAATGCTGAAACCTCCATAGTTGTTGACGTCAAGACTCGGTTATGTTAAGTATAGACGACAAGTGTTCCCGGATACTGGTCTCCTACTATTTTCTTAGCTAGCAACTGGAACAATGGGGTCGTTTCCAAAATTTTAAAAGTATTTTTTTCTGAAAGAACAAGCTTAAAAATATAGGATCTAACCATTATTTAAATAATTTGACTAAGTTTAATATTTTTAAAAAATTACTTAAATCGGTGCGCTTTTATTGTTTACATTTCTTGCCGATGACACCACAAATTATGAAATGCCATTCTGTGTTGCCATTCACAGAGCAAAATATTTAATTCGCATCTTTACTTACGTGTATTGGCAACGATAGGGTTGATAGCAAACATAGTGCGCAGTTTTAATTCCCTTCTTGATTATTATAACGTGGAAACGCGGTACAAAGATGCGGCAGAGAGCATCTTTTGGGACGTCATCAAGACCACGCCTTGTTTGAAAAATCGGACAGTTTAAAAAATTAATTAAAAAATAACTGTTGGGGAAAATGAAAGAATTTTCTTGGTCCGTGTTATTTTATTTTTTTATTTTATTTTTTTGCTTACTCTACCAATTTCAGTGGCTGAAAATACTACTTTTGACTGAAGGAAACAACCCCATTGTGTTTTGTTTTCATAGGAATTGCTTATTTTTTTGGAATTGTAGTTGAGTCTGAGACTTTAATACTAATCAAAGGCGCCCATATGGGGGGGAGGCAAGTGAGGGCTCACGCCCTTCCCCCTTTGAAATTAAAACTTCTTTGCTTTTAGTACTTTTTTCTTTGAAAGAATGTAAAAACATTAACAGTTAATGAATAAGTTATTAAAAATGTCAAATTTTAATAACTCTAATCTGCACTGAAACCTGCCTCCATGGGGAAAACATCTGAGCCCCCCCCCCCCTTAAAATTTTGCATATGGGCCACCTTGATACTAATGCCGCTTCCTCTACTTTCTCGGGTACCGGCCTTCAAACTGTTACTAACATATCTGTCGAATAATACGATATCGATTCTTAAACTATTTTTCACTTGATAAGTGAAATATGGTTTGAAAACAAGTTCATAGTATCCGGAAAATGTTGTAACAGGCCCAGGATTAAGCATGTATTTGCATATTATAGCTGCTTCATCAAATATTTTGACTGTTACATTTGGTTGGCTATGGTTCAAGGCCAATTTGACACTTTGATTGACTGCAATCCATATTATCAAACTTATTGGTTGGTTTTCGGAGCTTTCCATCTTCTGAAATATACGGTGGATACATTTAGTTTTCATGGGAAAAGAAATCATCAATTTATTCATCCCGTAATTCAGATGCGACATACAATCTGCAGAATAAGTTGGAGTCTTTACGCAAGTTAGCAATCTTATACTTTCTGCCTTGTCTGTTTTTCTTGTTATAGTATTGAAGATGTGAATGTGTTGGAGGAATAATTCCATGAATTAACAGCTTCGATACTTGGAATTAGTTCGGAGCTCCTTCGGCAACACGTCGGAAAACTCTATAGAGTAAAGAAATATACATAGAGAGGCTCCGTCTATGGTAAAAAGGAGATGAAATTGAAGCCGGAATTATGGGATACAGCGGTGCAATGATGAGCGGGGTTATGATATAGTGATCGCTTCGCGAGTATATTTTTCACCAATCTCGCAAAGAGACCGTATAAAGTAGCTGGCGGATTGGTTTGCATTTTAATTCATGTTTTAATGCAATTTCAAAAACGTACTTCATAAACTTGCAACAATATCTAAATTTAAATTAACAACCAATTGAGATTCAGTAATGGAATGTTTTGAATCAAGATGTAGCTCAAGATACTTAGCAAGAAGCTAAGGATCTTGGGATACAGCGGTGCAACTTCCGGCTTCAATTTCTTAGTAGTGAGGTCTCTCTATGTAATTCTTTTACTCTATGGAAAACTTTCAATGATTTAAAAAAAAAATTGTTGCCATCTTCTGTTTGTCTGGAAATAAAATATTTGTACTTAATCTAAGCAAGGCTTTTACAATGATTTTCAACAATAGTTTTTACAATGATTTTCAACAATGATTGTTACTATGATTTTCAACACTGGTTTTTACAATGAATTTCAACAATGATTTTTACAGTGATTTAAAAAACAAAGTTCTGGATAGGGACACCCTGATTACCTAGTGGTATTAAATATACTTTACGGTCGATTCTCATGCCTACCAAATGCACATAAAAAAATTTCATAAAAATCGGTCGAGCCGTTTCGGCGGAGTTCAAACACTAAAACCGGGAGAGGAGATTTTTATATATGTAAGATATATGTTATGTATCAATCTACGTCATGTTTCATATGTTATAGAACTGTGTTTCTGTTTATGTGTATCCTGTCCTACTTTCAAAATTTTTTATTGTAAAAAAAAGGTATTTTGTTCCATACAATTAAATTTTCCTGAGACCCATTCCAAACCGGTTAATTCAAGAAATTTGAAAGGTACTGGTGTCTCTGGGATGCTAATGCTAATGCCAACACATGCTAGTAATTATATTTTAAATACAAGAAAACTTTTAGAAAGTTGATACTTTATATTATGACATAAAATGGTTCCTTTTATTTGAATACTTCCTTTTAGTCGAATGCTCGCACGGTTTTACACGTAGTAGAAAATTAAAAGATCATTTGATTTGCCTATATATTCTTTACTAATTATAAAGCTGAAAGTCTCTCTGTCTGTCGGGATGTCTGGATATCCGGAGGATGTCTGGCTCACTGTGACGCATATAGCGCCTAGACCGTTTGGCCGATTTTCATGAAATTTGGCACAAAGATAGTTTGTAGCTTGGGGGTGTGCACCTCGAAGCGATTTTTCGAAAACTCGATTTTGTTCTTTTTCTATTCCAGTTTTAAGAACATTTTCCCAAACAAAGTTATCATAAGATGGACGAGTAAATTACCAAGTTATCATAACATGGAACCGTAACATGGTGTAAACCAGTTGGCGAGAAATTCACCATACATTATTTGTAAACATACAGGCGACCCAAAAGACCTTTTAATTTTCTACTACGGGCAAAGCCGTGCGGGTACCACAAGTTACAAATAAAGGATGATGAGTTACTCGTCCATGATATGGTAATTTACTCGTCCATGTTATGATAATTTGCTCAGTAGAATGTTCTTAAAATTGGAATAGAAAAAGAACAAAATCGAATTTTAGAGAAATCGCTTCGAGGTGCTCACCCCTATGATACGAACTAATTCTATGCCAAATTTCATGAAAATAGGTTGAACGGTCTTTGCGCGTATCAGTCAACCAGAGAGACAGAGAAAAAGATATCCAGAGGCAGACTTTCAGCTTTATTATTAGTGAAGAACACAATTAAAGCTAAAGGTTAAAATTAAGCGAAACAAATATATGCATAAAAATGTCATACCCGTACAAATGGATTGAGCGTATAAAAAAATGTCACACTCGTGCAAATGGATTGAGCGTATAAAAAATGCCACAACTGTATAAAAGCATGCAAAAAAAAAAAGTCCCACTTGTGCAAATGGATTAAGCAAGGGAAAAAAAATGAAAAATTAATTTGAATTTCGACATCTGGAATTCAAATTATGTTTTTCGCAATCACGAGTGTGCGTGTGTATGTAGGCGTGTGTGTTTGTGTCTGTGTGCAGGCATCAGTGCGTGCGTAGGTATGTGTGTGTGAGTGTAGGTGTATGTGTGTCTGCGTATGTGTGTGAATGTGTGCGTGTGTGTAGGCGTGTATATGTATGCGTGTGTGTGTGTGTAGGACATGGATGCAACCTGGAGACGACTTTCGCTAGAGGAGCAGCATCGTGAGGCCGGTCGACGGTGATGCTGCAGAGGAAGGCGGGGGGGGGGGGTAAAATCATTTCAAGCTGCAGAGGAACTCAAAAAAAAGTCACACCCGTGTTAGTAGATTGGACGTATCAAAAAAAAAAAAAAAAAAAAACTCACCCTCAGAAAAAAAAAAAAAAAAAAAGATTGAGCATAGAACAAAAAGAAAAAAAAAAATTTTGTGACTATGAAACAGCAATAGAAAGTATTATACCCTACAAATTATCAGCATGGTAATAAAACTGGCCAATTATGAGTAGCAATTATTATAACTATTTGAGCTTTAGCTTAAAAAAAAAAAAGCACTCGAACAATTACACTCGCCCTCCGCCCAACATCAATTTCTTAAATCTTTTCCGCTGACTCCTGATTTTTATTTCATTCATGATAAACTCAATTCACGGAAACCGGATTTCGGCCTTTTTATTTCTTCTTTCACGAATGGCAACGCAAGGGAATTCGATTTTTACCGGAAGAGTTTCAAGTGGGTTGAGTGCACGAACTATGGCAACGAGGGTCCGAAAATAACTCGACATTTGAAATGAGGATTTTTTTTCCAATAACTTGACGTTAATGTTTACTTCCCAATTTAACATTTTATGGGATTTTTTTATGATATTTCGAATATTCGTTCGTGACAGAAACGCACATCAGATGAGTATGAATATTAATTTTATTCAAAGTGATATTTTTTGGTTTGACATTTGGCAATACTACAGCCCTAAGAAGTTTTATTTAATTGCTTATTTGAAAGAGTTCGAATGGCTTTTGGGAAAATATGCTGCCATTTTGTTAAGTAGTTTGAAAATGGTCGCACAATTTTTTCACCAATGGTAGTTAAATGTTTTTGATGTAATAAAAATAAACTTTATCTATGCTGGATATCCTTAAGATTAAAAACAAAGTAGATCAAAGTAAACATTCGAGTAAACATAAATTTAAAGAAGCTAATGCAATTACACTATAAATTAAACCCAAGAACACGAATGGGGTCGTTTCTAAAATTTTAAAAGTATTTTTTTCTGAAAGAGCATGCTTAAAAAGATGGGATCTGACCATTTTTTGAATAATTCGACTAAGTTTAATATTTTTAAAAAGATACTTTAATCGGTGCGCTTTCATTGTTTACTTTCTTGCCGATGACATCACAAATGATGAAATGCCATTCACTGTTGCCATTCACATGGCATAACATTAAATTTGCTTCTTTACTCGCATGTGTTGGCAACGATATGGTTGATAGCAAGCGCAGAGGGCAATATTTAATTTGCTTCTTGATTATCATAACGTGGAAACGCGGTAAACAGATGCGCCAAAGTACATCATTCGTGACGTCATAAAGACCACACCTAATTTGAAAAATCGGACATTTAAAAAAATGATTAAAAGTTAAACATTTTGAAAACAAAAAATTTTTCTAGCTCCATTTTTTTTTTCTTTTCTTTTTTTTTTTTTTTTTTGCTCATTCTATCAACTTCAGTCCTAAAAGTAGTACACTTTTGACTGAAGGAAACAACCCTATTGAAAATAAAAACAAATAAAAATGAACAATCAAAATACTTGCATGCAAAAGTAACACTTCATTTTTGTAACAAAAATATGTTGATAAAGCTTGTGTAGTAACTGAGAAAAGGAAGGAAATCCTTGAAGAAACGAAAAAGAAGTAGAAAAGTTCGAAGAAATACTTTTAGCAAAATCATGGTCGAAAATTTTTGGACGCATGGAAAGACTAATTTTCTCAAAACTATCGAAAAGGTCCAGTTGGTTTACTGGAAAATCCGGAAAATACTGTTGTCTAAGCAAAATTAGGAGAAGTAATTAAAAGAAAGTCGGTTGTCAGAGTTCTAATTAACCGTTTTGTCCAATTATCCGAACGGATTGCTATTAAGATAAATAAATACCTTCGTGCTGAAAAGCAAAGTAAGAAATAACAACGTCAAAAAGCACAAATTGCAGATTACTGCAGACACGTGTTTCGGTGTTACAGGAAACGCCTTTTTCAATGCAAAATGAAATGAGCTTATGGATGAAAAGACATCCGACAAAAGCCAAGAACCGGATAAGCAAACAGCTCATAAGATTAAAATAGCGAACTAAACAAACATCAAGGTGAGAAAATTATAAACCAATAAAGAACCAATAGGAATGCAAAGGCAAAATCAAAAACATAATCCCAATGTATAGTATAACAAAGGGCAGGGCTTTAATGTACATTTGCTGTTCTTATATCTGATAACGAAAACAAATTTGTGTAAGACCATAAGAATTCTTTTATGTCGTCTGTCTATCTCGTACTCTATAAATAAAGTATTTTTTACTCAGCAATAAGTAAATAACTCAGGAGAATAGAATTAAGGAAAATTAATTTTGGTAATATATATTTATAAGAGAAATATTATTATTTTATTTCTTTTTACTAAACACCAAATCCCATTTTCAGGCGACCATCTGTAGTTTTTCTGCGAAGCACCAATAGTGCAGCGGAAAAACTGTTTTACAGATTTAGTTACAGAGTAACAGAACGAAAAATTCGACAATTCAGTCACTTTTATTGTCCCAATCTGTGTTGTCCTTTTCTAGAAAAAAAAATTAAATGTTCAAATTTTCTAGGTAACTAGGTCTGTCAAGAAGAGGTCTGTTATATTAAAAAAATGTTTCAAAGCGGTTAATATTTGAAGTTATCTTTAACCATAATGAACAGACAAAATTATTTGGACTTCATTAATAAAATAAAAGGCTCTAACATTTCTTCCTAATATTAATGGAAGCAAAGTGAGAGTGTGAAAATATCTTGTTAAATAATGCTGGTAGTAAGTATGCAGGAAAAATTTTCAAAATATTTAATCTTAAATATTAAAAAGAAAAAAAAAACACATAATTAAAAAAAACACATTTTCTTGAAAATTTTTCTATTTTCCCCTCAAAGATTAAAAAAAAACTAACTAATTAACGTTATACAGATATGCAGCAATAAATCAGCACTTAGAACTTCACATAGATATAATTGTTACTGTAATCGTATAACAGCAACAATAATTTGCACTAAGATTACATGACAATTCTCATATATATAATAGCGAATTCACTGATCGAGTAACGCTCTGACGTCATCAACGATGAGATTCACGCCATAGCATGATAAGTTGATAATATTTTTTGGCCATATTTAACATGAAAGGAAATGCTTTATTGTGACAAGGCTGAATTGGATCCGGTAACTAAACTGTTTTACTGGTAAGATTTATTCTAGGAGGATGAAGAAACGAAAAAAGGGTCAACAATGAACTCTACCTACTGGAGTTTAGGGTCAGTTCACTGTCAAAGACGACGTCAGTCCTATTCACATAAAATTGTTTACCTTTTAGGTTAATTTCTTAAACCACCCGCAAGGTGGCGTGTTCAAGCTCTAAAATTGCGTTTGACAGTTTATTTAGTATCTACTCAACAAACTCGCAAACGATTTTTAATTAATTCGTGGTATACAAAATTTACCATATACATAAATCATTTTGCCCTTTTTTGAATAACTTATTCAATCGAAATCATTTTGACTAACCAGTTTTTAAAAAGTCACAAACATTAAATTCATTTGAAAGAATAAAAATTTTAATTTCATTAATTTCAAAATCGTTGATATTGAAACTTTGATTGACAGCTTTAGAACTCTGAATGTTCACTGAGCTATTTTTGGCATTTTATCAGCTATCATCCTTGTGTTCTGAAATTCTTCAAATAGTTTTAAAAGGAGATTTTGTAATTGCATGAGTCGAACAAGTTTCACGCGAATATTTAATAAGGATTTGTCGTACAATTTCAGACAATAAAACGATTTTCAACTTTTGGTTCTGTGTGGGAGATTTTAATTCTTTTGATGGTTCATAATGGGAGAAGAATGGCGTTGAAACTTTGGTTCTCGGAAATTAAAATTTAATATGAAGCGTCAGAGAATAGATTGCATTCAAACCTATTTTTATGCTTTTTTTTTTTTTTTTTTTTGTGTGTGTGTGTGTGTGTGTGTGAGGGTTTTTTTTTTTTTTTTGAGATTTAGCTGTAATTTTTGTTGCAGAAACTATTTTCACAACTTCTCATCAAGTTAAAAAAAAATAATAAAAATAATGGAATTTTTCTATGCGGCCCCTGTCTAACGCACAAAAAAAAATGTTTGAGTGTATCAAGTTCAAGTTTTTTCGTCAATAAATTCAGCATATATATATATCTTAATATATAAAAATCTTCTGTGCGGACGTTTGTCACAATAAGGCTTTTAAACGGATGGACCGATTTTGATCAAATTTTTTGTGTGTAATTAAGTTGTGGCAAGCATGGTTTTGAAGCGCGATGGATCGAATCGGAAACGTTTTTGTTAATTAATCAATTAATTTAAACATTGGATGGTTATATGTCCCAAATGATTAATATTTATTTTAACCTATTGTTGAGCGAGAACTGAAATAAATATTTAACCCGTTGCCAAAGGACAATAAGAAAGCCAGCTCTGCTTTTTGTATTGAAATTTCCTACTGTGATAATGAGAGAGAATGAAGCTTTCATTTCTTGAAAGCAACGATTTTAGGTCCAGTGATCTATTTCAAAGTAAAGTACTGGAAGAAATCGAGTTCCACTAGGTTCACGCAAAACGCGTGTTTTTCGTCATAGTTAAAGCATGTGACCGCATTGTTTCTCGGCTGAAATCCATCTGAGTTTTAGCACCAATAGCAAGAATACTTTAAGGATTATCGAACTAATCAGTACATTATTAAAGGAAAAGATGGTGGAATTTGAAGACGAAACAAATTTTATTTTCGTCCAGATAAATTGCAACAGGGTAGTTCTGTACACACAAGATCAGTGCAGTGGAAGATTTTTATCTTTGGTGGAAAGAACAAATTAGGCAAATATATGACCTTTTCGTTCAAAAGATAGGACCACTAATCGGTCATAATTCACTTCGCTCACAGATCGGCTGGATTACAGGAACGTGGCGGCTTGGCGACATTGGCCATAACAATACAGTTGCGTGATTATTTGTTAACTACAGTTAATGTAATTTATTGTATTTTTTGTTCATTTGGTGAAATATTTTAAATTGCAAATAATTGTTTTTTAGTTTTTAAAGAGTGTTTAGTCATTTTAGTTGAAGAACGTGTTTATTTTACATCTTAAGAGGGGGAGGGCTGATTTTCGCTTATTCAGGGAACTGTTTTTACATTTATTATTTTTTTAAACGATATCCATTGGATTATTTTATTCTTTTTCATATGGGGGACGTTGCAGCGGGATTTCCCGGTTTTTCTAGATGGGTTGTTAATTTTTTGTACTTAATATCTGAGGATTATTTTTATCCTTTGAGTGTGTCTGAAGGAACAAATCATACAATCTATGAAGATCTTTCAAGGTACGCAAGAAAAAACAGTTGATGAAACAACTGATCAGTGGGCACTAGATAAACCAAATTGTAATAAACATACGCATTCTGACACCAAGCAGCTTAAAATACTTTCTATTTAATTATTTTTTTCAACAAAACGGTTCAAATACTTGATTGTTTATGGGGCATTCCACGGTATTTTGAAAATTATGTAGAGTCCGTAACGTGATCTTTTTTTGCCATAACTTTTTAATTTACCGTTTGATTTGCAAATTATTTTAATTTGAGCTGGTGTGTTGGTAGGGAAAGATCAAAATAAAATAATATGCTAATCAAACAGTAAACTAAAAAGTTATGGCAAAAAAGGTCACGTTACGGACTCTACATTAATGTCCAAAATACCTTGGAGTGCCCCTTATTGAAATTTTTCAACTTTTCAATTTACAAAGTTTGAACAGAACAACATCTGTCGGGTCCTCTAGTATATATATATATATAATTCATTTCTTCTCAATAAAACGTTCAAAAATGTTGGTAAAAGAACTTTTGGCTTGTACTATCCATAAATTTGAATTTTAGAAATGTGGGATAATTTAATGGATATTTCTAATTTTCTCAATAATTTACCGATTTAAAAAACAATTGCGGATTTAGGAAGAAGAACACTGGGACTCTGAATTTCTCAAAATCGGAAAATCGATTTTTTTCGAAGTTTGGGGTGTTTGCCTTCCTTAAATGTGCTTTCTTATTGAATTAAAATATCCTTACTCCTCCTTCAATCTCAATTATATTTCACGTTTTATCTGGATAGCACTACGGAGCCCGGGGGTCCGCGGACCACAGTTTTGGAAATTCTGAACTAAAGCAGTATTGCAAGCATGGCCAAAGTTAATACAGAACCGCTGGCAAATACCATGAACTTATAACTCGCCTGCAATGCTTGCTACGCTACGGCATCCAATGATTTATCCGCTCAAATTGGGAATTTAATCAATCTGTGCGGACCGCATTCAAATGAAGGCCGATACGCTTATTGAACACGCTCAGTTAATCTTTATACTGGGAGCGAAAAATATTTTTCAAAACAGTGAGAAGTCTACATGCGTGCCACTTGTGGCAATTCAGTAATTTTTTTGAAAAATTTACTTGGTTTTCTCAGGAAGTGGATAAAACCCCGTGAAATCTCGAAACGGGTTACGGAGATAATCAATTACGTTTCAAATTTCTTTTACTGTGTATAGCGGCTAAACGGATGGACAGATTTTGAAAAATTTGTTTTTGTTCGAAAGGAGAGCTGATATCGAGAGTGTTTCTAGCTAGGTTGCGTCTTTGGATGACATTAATTAAACGAAGGTAATTAAAAATCTTTGAAAGGTTTTTTATGATTTTTGCAGTGAGAACATATTTAAAATTTTTTTAAAATTATGTACCAAAATAAAAAGTAATCATCTGCGTCTGATCGAATGCATTTAGAACTTCCATGTTGTATAGAATTTGAATTGTAACTTTTTTTAAGACATATTTTAAATTCGGCTAAGCTTTTATTCACGCGATTGGTAACCGAATTCATTGTTGGCCGACAAGGAAATAAAACGATAAGATTTAAAATTTTTATCAGTTTCTATTTGTTAACAAATAAAATTCTTGTAGTTGGTTTTTAATAGTATAAGGCTTTTAAAAGGATTTTCAATTTTCTCTCTTAATTTTACAATTGCGAGTCAGTCGTAGTTTTTTTTTTTTTTTTTTTTGAGCAATCACGATTGCTTATTGCTTTCACTTGACTGTTTTGGCGTGCTATGATTTTAGTTTCCCACCGCTACCCTCTGCAGCACCACCGTCGACCGGCTCCTCACGATGCTGCTCCTATAGCAAAAGCCGTCTCCAGGTTTCATCCATGTCCTACACACACGCGCATACATACACGCACACGCCTACACACTCATGCCTGTGCACAGACACAAACACACTAGTACACACACACACACTCATGCCACATAGACACAAAAACATGCCTACATACACACATGAACGCCTACACACACGCGCGCGTACACACAGCACTGCATACACAACACGCACACACATGCATACACACACACACGAACGCCTGCACAAACGCGTGCATACACACACAGCACTGCATACACAACACACACACACATGCGCCTACACAAAAACACACGCGCACTCATACACACGCAGGCTCGTGATTGCGAAAAACATAATTTGAATTCAAGATGCCAAAAATTCAAATTAATTTTTTTTTTTTAATTTTAATTTTAGTTACTTGTTTTTTCCCTTGTACTTTTGCCCTGTCGGTGGTGCAAAATGAATGGGACTAGCTTTGTAATTAATGTCAGGAATAAAATTGTTTGATAGTAATTATAAAGTCAATTGTTAGTAAAATTAAATTCATTCAAAGCTGAACTTAAAGCAAGAATAACGTAGATTTGTGGGTTATGGGTTTTTAACGTTTTTCTTGGTTTACATCAAGTGTTTAAAAAGCGACTTTAAAAGCTTTTCTTCTTTATCCGTATTTTATACTTCCTTACACATACCTTATATTTAATTTTCAATATCTGTTCTCAATAATTGTTATCCCATGAAAAGGATATTTATTTGCATAAGGTTTTTATCCGATTCATGAAAACCTCTTATCTATACATTTCTCAGATAGAGATAAGAGTTCCGATTCAAATTGTCAAGAAAGGGGATCAAGCAGATTTTTTAAGTGTTTTCGCCATTTCCGTTGTTATGCTTCCGCCATTTAGATAAAATTTTGTTTTGTATCACCTACATAGAAATTCCTGTAAACATTTAGAAATCATACTTTTACATTACATTAAAACATTTAGAAATAATACAAATACTTTTCAAATAAATAAATTGAAAAAAAAAAAATAAATAAAATTAAATAAAATAAATAAGCAAATAAATTAAAATAAATAGTAAAGGAATAAATAAATAATTAAAAATAAGACTGCGAACTGTAATTTCAAATCAGAATGTGTTTTTAAAAGAGCTCGAAGGCAGTTCATATAAATGATGTCGCACGATTTTTCAACATTTTTAAACTCCCTCCCCCTTGTCACAAAGCACATTTTATAAACTACTTTTCATATACAAATTCGTATTAAAAAATTCTTGATGTCACACTTCTTCTTACTCTTTCCTTCCCCCTTGTCACAAGGTCACAATTTCACGAACCCCCCTCCCCCTAGAAGCATGACATCGTTTGTGTTGTAGTAATCCACAAATACTTCTTTATTGTCCATCAGGATTGTCGAATGCATTGAGGAAAGAGGAAGTACGCGGTCCTTTCGAGTCAGTTTGGAATTTGTGAATGGCAAGTATGTACTATTCCATTTTTTGCCATGAAGGTGCGTGTTTGAAATACTAAAACTTTTGATTGGTTGAATAAAATGTAACAATGTAGGATATTAAATTGGAGGAAATTTAAAGCTCTGCACTTTTGTAATTGACAAATTTTATGAATACTCATCCTGGGAGGAACTAGGAGCAAATGTTTGACAAAAAGAGAGAATTTCTCCGAAAATCATCGATTTTTCATAACATATACCCTGAAAATTATTGGAAATTTGACAGTTATGTGTAGAAACAGTGTTATAAGAACTTTATTTCGCTTGGATTTTTTTATTTTGAGCACATTTTTTCCACCGTTTCCGACATGTATTAAAAAACCCCAAAATATGCTTCCCCCCTCCCTCTCATCTTTAGCCCACCCCCTAAGAGCGGGGAGTTTTAGTATGTTTACTTACTAACTACCCCTAACAATATTCTGAGGTCAAAAGTTATCGCATATTCCATGCACGCTGCACCACACCCGTCTTTTGAGCACTCATGACTAGACTAATATGGAATTGGCAAACGTCCATTTAGACGACTCTATCTGAACTAGAAAGTCGCCCGTCAAGGTGTGAGGGTGAAAATTGCTTCTACTTTTGAACGAAGCCATTGCCTGTTTGGCGATATTTTGATGGTTGACATGTTAACCCTAACTCCAGTGGATGAACCCTAAACTCAAGTAGGTAGCGTTCATTGTTGACCGCTTTTTCGCTTCTTCATTAACCTGAAATGACACAATCTTAACAATAAAACAGTTAAGCGACCGGATCGAGTTCAGCCTTGTCACAATAAAGCCTTTCCCTGCATGTTAAACAAAAATATATTATCAAATGAGCATGCCGTGGCACGAGTTTACATCGAAATTAACAATGATTTTCCCCAAAAAAAGGGCAAAAGACCCCCTTTGGAGCATCCGAATGCAAACAAAAAGGAAGGTGCATAATTAGACCCCACTAGGAGTCTACGTACCAAATTTCAACTTTCTAGGACATTCCATTCTTGAATTATGCGACACGCGTACACACCTACGCACATACATACGTACATACAGACGTCACGGGAAAACTCGTAATTAACTCGGGGATCATCAAAATGGATATTTCGGGTGTCTGTACGTTCCTACGCACATATCCACGTGTGGTCGCGTTGAAAAAAAACTCAACATATATTTGGGGGTGAGCAAAATGGAAATTAAGGCCGATTTTTGGGTGAATTTTTTTTTCGCGAATACAATACAGTCGAGTCCCGACTTAAGCGAGGGATGCGTTCCAAGACCCTTCGCGTAAGTTGAAATTTCGCGTTGTGGAAAAGGGTATGTGTAAAAACTTTTATAAACATGCCCATACGATGAAAGACACTTGTAAACACCACCTCAAACTGTTAAAAACCATTTCTCAACTATACATTACTGTTTCCTAAATAAAAAATTGAATTTTTATTTATTGTATTTAAAAAAAAAACCGTTTTATTTAACATAAAAAACTGCTACGATGCACAAAATCAATGATCAATGGGAAAGAAAGACGCAAAATAAGTGATGTTCAGACTAGTACGGTGTGGGAACTTTCACTCTTAGTGATGCCAAAGGGATGAAGGTCCATTCACGAAAAAACTGCGATTCCCTTCGGAAAATTTTCGTGTTGCGGGTGAAGAATTCGCGTTAGGAATAAAATTCTTTACCGGGGGAAAAAAATCGCGTTATAGCCATTTCGCGTAAGTCGGAACGCGTTGTAGCGGGAGTCGACTGTAATTCCTTTTTTTTTGTAAAAGGAAGTAAAAAGGAAGTATTGTATTCGCGAAAAAATTTTCACTCAAAAATCGACCTTACAAAAAAAGGAAGTATTGTATTCGCAAAAAAATTTTCACCCAAAAATCGGCCTTAATTTCCATTTTGCTCACCCCCGAATGAATATTGAGTTTTTTTTTTTTTTCGACTCGACCACACGTGGATAAGTGCCTAAGAACATATAGACACGCGAAATATCCATAACGACGATTCCCGAGTTAATTACAACGCGTTTCCTCGCGACGTCTTTATGCACGTATGTATGTGCGTATGTGCGTAGGTATTTCGCATAACTCAAGAACGGAATGTCCTAGAAAGTTGAAATTGGGTACGTAGACTCCTAGTGGAGTCTAGTTGTGCACCTTCCCTTTTGGTTGCATTCGGGTGTTTCTAAAGGGGTCTTTTTCCCCTTTTTGGGGGTGGGGGGGGGGGGAATTATTGTTAATTTCGATGTAAACTCAAGTGGTGTTATAATTTGGCGGACACTTGGCAATAGATCGCCAGTGTTTTGGTCGCCAAATTTTGTCGCCAACTTGGCAACAAATTTGGCGGTTTTTTTAAAAATCTGTTTTAATTTGGCCACTGTTGTCGATATTTATAGAGTAAACTATTGAATCACATTAAAATTGCCAGTAATGGGGAAATGACATTAAATTGGAGTAAAAGGAAGTCATGTGATGCACACATCAGCTCGTTTTTGTATAAATTAGTAATATGTAGGGGCCGTGGTAGCCTGATCGGTAAGGCATTGGACTCGGGGCCGGATGGTCTCGGGTTCGATCCTCGCTGGTCGAAGACCCACCGTCGTCATTAAAGGGGACTGGGCGACGTTAAATATGATCGTGGTCTCAATGTCCTCCAAGTGAAACGATACCTCTGGGGGTGCTAGCACCAGGTAGCTATTAGCTCTTGGACTAGTTCTAAATTCTCATTAACTGTTCGATCCGCTGATGGTGCTGCCATCCATCGGTATATAAAATAATGGAGGCAAGGCACTTAGTATGCAGTCCTCGACATAAATACAGTTGTAGTCAGTTGTGACTCTGAATAGGAATAGGAATAATAATATGTAGCCTATTCCTTTTCTAAACTTTTTTGAAAATCTAAAACGATGACAAGAACGATTGTGCATATTTTGAGTGCCATTGGGGGAAAAAAAAAGTTTTTTAATGAACGCAATATGCACTGCATTAATTGTTTAGAAATTCATAAGCTAATAATAAAAATAATAAATTTCTTTCTCATCAACAGAAAATGTAAATTGGTGCTCGATTAGTGCATAAATGTAATATGAGCTGCATGTATAGTTTCGTAACTTTTCAGCTAATAGTTACAGTAATAAAGTACTTTGGTATCAAATAAAAGATTAAGTTATTGCTGTTTAGTGTGAAAACATAATATGAACTGCAATAATAATTTCGCAATTATTAACTGAAATATTAGTATTTTCAAGTATTTTTGTATCAAGTTTTTAACTAACAAATTTCCAAACACTTTTCCAGGAAACCAACGTTAAAAAACAACTTAAAAATAAAAAATAAATGCAGTAGTAAAATTAAAGGAATCAAAAGTTTTTATCGCCATTTTATGACAAGCCGAAAAGGGGATAGATAGATTGTTGTTGCTTGTCTCCGTCGCTAGGGCTCACCTGACTTTTCAAAACGATCGGGGTTATCGTCTGCTACTTCAGAAGCGCGCGAACTGCCGCTTTCTGCCATCAAACTCTTTTTCTGATTGATTGCTGTTTCTAATTTTCGCTATGATAAGTCACAGCACTGGAAGAACGGGTAAGTAATTTTTTCCCCTGACTGCTTCTGTGTGCTTTCAACTTCGATTTTGAGAAGAGTGATAAGCGTAAAATTGCGAAACTTTTAAAACGACGTTCTTTTTTTTTTTTTGAAAAATTGATGTAATAGATTGGCAGCGCAACTTGCTTCGATTGCAGTCTCTGAAAAGATTGTCCTGATATAAGTCTTGTAAGCGTCGTGCGTATTTATTTATGCTGTATAAGTGTTTGTTCGGATGAAGAAAAAAAATAGCTTTGCGTTTTATTATCTTTTTTGCTAATGGAGTCGGCATTGTTGTAAAAGCTCTTATTTTTGCGAAAGTGAAGATATCGGTGATTTCACAAAATTTATGTGAATAGTGTGAACGTAAGTTATATAAATAAAGTTTAAATATTTGCGAGGCTGAAATTTTCGCAATGGTCTCACGAAAGTTAAAGCTTCGCAAAAACAAGTGCTTTTACGGTATACACATGTGTTTTTTTTCTTATTGATTCATTCATTAACTCATCATTTATTTATTTATTTTTTTATTTTTTTTTTACTTTTGGAGCGATAGAGTTTTAGAAATTTAGACATTTGGAACAAAAATGTAACAGAAATTAGTTTTAGGCCCATAATACCTTCTAAATATATCTATTATGTGTCCGATTCAAAATATTTTTAGGGAGAAATATTTAATAAAAGACCGGTTATTTTAATTATTATTGTATTTCAAATGTTTAGAATTTTGATGAAAAAAAATGTATAGTAAGTATAGGAAATTTTGTTAAAGAAGAAGAAATATTTAGAAAAAGTGATAAAAAATTTACCAGATTCGTTACTATCAGACCCGTTACTTAGTAGGATCAGAACTACTATTACCGCCCGTTCTTACTCACTCCGAATTTGAGAAAGTATGAAGTTTTCGTAACATAAGGACAATATAAAATTTTGTTAATGCGGGAGACTTTTTTTTTTTTTTTTTAACTGCGAAAAAAAGTAGTTGCGAAATAAAATTTTGTTGATGCTGAAAAATATTTAATTTTTACAGTATAAAGGTTTATCAACAAGAAAAAATGTTTTGTTGGGTCGGTAGGTTGCGGTAGGAGGAAAGAATTTTAATGTTTAAACTATATTCTTTCCTTTATTTTGGACTAGCTGCATTGCCTGGGTTCCCACGGGCTACCTCGAAAATAAAAGAAGATAAATCGCCAAATAATAACCCAAATGAGAAATTTTTACCTCAAAACAAAATTTTATTTCGTCCATAGACTAATAATAAGAGTAGACCGAGCTTTCTCATTCTTGCTGATAAAGAAAATTGGTTCATAGATGTATCATGTGACTAGTGGAAGGGCTTGGCGAAGACTTTGGCAGCATGGTTGCTAGATGGCAGCATTATCTATAGTTTGGCACTCGACATGTATTTTAAGACAATGTGTTTTCATTAAAAAAAACTTCCAGGTGCAGAGATTGAACTGTTTTTCTTTTAGTTATGCATTATTTTGACATTAGTAATAGTTTTTGATCAGTTTTCGGTAACTTTTATTTCATTTGGAGCTGTCAGCGTTGGCGTGAACGAAATGGCGTAAACGTTTTGCGTTAACGCAAAAATGTACTAATCGGTATCTTAAATTGAAACTGTAGGTAAAAATCTTACCGTTTGCTGATTCCTCTTGGTCGCTTGCATCTTTTATTGCTTAGAGAGTTATTGAAATTGACTAAAGAAAATGCACAATACTATCTAAACGAAAAACTCATTATATTCACAAAATATTTACAACTTAGAATAACAAATTTACAAATCGGACTCCATAAAAGATCATTCTTCTGTGTTCCATCAATTCTATTTATTTTATTTCGCGCTGGCGTTGATCGTCTGCTACGATTAACGCCCGCTGTTGCTAGGATATCCACCAGTCACATGGTTTGGTTTATGAGCAGCAAAAGGGTTGCCATAGCTCGGTCTACTCTTATTATTAGTCTATGATTTCGTCGCAGTCGAGGAAAAAAAAGTGGAAACCTTCTAAAACTTTATTCACGCTAATTTAAAATGAGACCGCGCAAACGATAATTTTCCGATTTAAAATTTCTGCTCCATTAGGCTTAGCAGTGTGCTTTTTAATTTTTTTTCCCGGTGATTTTACAGCCTTTTTTTTTTGAAATTCGAAGGAAATAAAGGTACTTTTTGGGTGTTTTTCGCGGGCTTTCGAATGGGACCTGAATCAAAGAAATCGGGTAATTATTGCAGTTAAAAAGTGCCATTTTCGGGCCATAAAATCAAAATTCGAACGGCTCGGTTCTTTTTTGGCGTTCAAAAACCCCCCTACGTTCCTTCTCAGGTGTCCAAGTACTTCCCTGCCAAATTTGGTCCAGATCCGACGAAAACTGTGGATTTGTATTGGGAACATACATATATATGTATTCTGTTTTGTTTATACAGATTAATTAATTGAGAATTAAAATTTTGTGCAATGTGTCTAAGACTACACTCTCTGAGAGTAACTGAGGATGAACAATTGGACTTCATGACTTTGTTAGCGAATGAAATCTTGTTTACATTTACTCCAGAGATTACGGGGTAAATGGAAACACCCCATTTATTTCTCTCAGTTTAGAAGTTCGACACCAACGGTAATACGTGGCCCGTCGGTTACATGCGACCCGCTGAATCCCCCAAATGTAATCTGAATTCATTTAAAAAGAAAAATCATGCAAAAAATTAAATTATGCACTGCTCAGGATCAAGGGCGAAAAAAAAAAAAAAAAAACACGTAAAAAAAAATAAATAAAAATTAATTTGAATTTTGACATCTTGAATTCAAATTATGTTTTTCGCAATCACGAGTGTGTGTATGTAGGCGTGTGTGTTTGTCTGTGAGAGGTATGTGTGTTGTGTGTAGGGGTATGTGTGTTGTGTGTAGGGGTATGTGTGTTGTGTGTAGGCATGTGTGTTTGTGTCTGCGTGCAGGCATAAGTGTGTGAGTAGTTGTGTGTAAGAATGTGTGTGTATGTGGGTTGTGTCTGTGTGCAGGCATGAATGTGTGGGTAGTTGTGTGTAAGAATGTGTGTGTATGTGGGGGGGGGGTATGTGTATGTGTGTGTAGGCATATGTGTTTGTGTCTGTGTGCAGGCATGAATGTGTGGGTAGTTGTTTGTATGAGTGTGTGCATGTGTTTGTGCATATGTAGGTGTCTGTATGTATTTGTGTGTGTATGTGTGTGTAGGTGTATGTGTGTGTTGATGTTTGTGTGTATATGTGTATGTTTGCGTGTGTGTGTGTGTGTAGTTGTGCATGTATGCGCGTGTGTGTAGGACATGGATGCAACCTGGAGACGGCTTTCGCTATAGGAGCAGCATCATGAGGACCCGGTCGACGGTGATGGTGCGGAGGGTGCCGGTGGGAAAATAAAATCAAAGGACATCAAAACAGTCAAGTGAGAACAATAAGCAATCGTGATTGCTCAATGAATAACAAAAGCACACAGGTTCAAGGACTGAAAGAAAAAAAAAAGCGCTAAGGTTCAAGGGCGCAAAACAAAAAAAAAAAAAGTGCTCAGAGGGCGTTTGAAAGCGTGCAGGCGGGATTGCGCATCGGCCCAGCTGGCGGGCTAATCCGCCCCTGTAAACCGGCGACACTATTATGCACTCACAAGGAGTTGAAACAATTTATGAATGAAATGTAAAACATTGCAGTATTTTTTTTTTTTTATTCATTAATTCTTTTTAAAGTAAACCTTTTAAATACTACTTCTTCTCGTTCTTATGAAACGACTTTTCACTGTTGTGAAAAATATTTTTAGCTCCCAGTTAAAGAATGACTGAGCGTGTTTATTAAGTGTATCGACTTTTTGACTGTGCTCCTAATAAGAGTACATAAGTCACTGGATAGCTGCAATACTGCTAGGAAAGAATATTAGGCGAGGGGCATGTTTGGTTCTTACTCGCAATTCTGCCTTAGCTTTGGCCGTGATTGCATTAAGCTTCTGGACTCTTCTGGAACGGAAAGGTTCTAATCAATTACATTAAACCTACAAATTATTTCTTGAAGGACCCAGATATATGAATGGATTTAATTGATGATATTTCTGTGTTATTTAGGAAGATTTAAGGATGATTTCAGGAAGGTTACTGTACTTTTAGCTAGAGCCCCTACATATACCAGGCCGAACTGTGCGCCATTTTCGATCAAAAGTCGGAGAAATATTACCACACTAGATGTGTTAATATTTCTCCCATTATATTAATATATTCATTTCAGCTTCATTTTATGTTAGGGTAATGCATTCGTTTTTGTCCGAAATTGACATTAGAACAACAGAGTGTCATATTTTAAAAAAATAAACAAACCAACAAACATCAAAAAATCGAAAACATTTCAATTGGTGAAATATTACATATATTATTATTATTCGGTTATTTGCATGATTAATTAACTTGCTAATTAATTATGAAACTAGTATTACTTTACATTATCAATGCTCTTAGTAGTATTAGTGCAACTATATATTTTTATCTGCTAATACTATATACTTGAATTTCCACTAAAGTGAATTAGACCTATTTTTGGCAGCATTGCATTTTTGGATCTTAGCATTTAATTTATCAACTGATTTAAAAATGTAACAGTTATATAAAAAAAACAAAAAAGCATATTTCTTCAAACTAAATTACTCCATAGCAATAAAAATCGTACCGCGAATCTACATAACAATGTTTACTGCTTTCGCACTGCCGAGTTTTAGCTTCGGATTTCCAGCAATTGGCAATAAAATTGATTTTTTATCTTGGGTTATTAATTTTAAAATTTAAAGAAACAAAATCCTTTCTGTGAACTATTAGCACAGTACACTGCGGCACATTCACTTATTTTTACGATCGTAACATTCTTTCTTGAGTCTTTTAATAATTCACCCTATGGCAATGGCTCAAGAACAGACGATCACTTTGATCCAAAATGGCGGATGCGTCGGCTCCCAGTTATAGGGGCCTTTCTTTTAGCGGAAAACATTTCTGTTTTTGCAAGATATGTTACTGGCAGAAATTGGGCATATCAGCTAAAGCCCTGGATCCGTCTCTTAAGTGGCGACACACTTTGATCCATGCACTGCGCGCCGCTTTCGACTGCGATTGGAGGCGGGCAGTCACGTGGGTTCAGTCCGCCATTTTGTGTCGTTGCCTGTGTGATTTCACTGTGCGGAATACTAGATATTTTCTCTTTGCTATACAGTGGCTCCCAAAAGTCTTCGTACACCTACGACTTTGAACGAAACAGGCCCCAAATCATTGGTTAGAATTGATATTTCGGAATAGGTATTTAATTATAAGATCTATGATCAATTTTTAACAAAACTGCATGAAAAGTTTTCAAAAAATATTAAAACTTAATTTTTTTAAAATCAAAAACCGAAAAGTGCCGGAAATTTTATCTCACAAAAGTCTTCGTACACTTTATAAAATGTCTATATATTAGTGAATAATCTAACTTTTGATTAAGTTATTAATTAGTAGAATATCATACAGTATTCATAACACCTTTTAAACGTCTGGGAATAGATTTCATTCTTTTTCTTTCTTTTTTTTAGCGTAATTTCTGAGTAAGTGTTCTACCACACTTCGAGTATTACTATTTCTAACTCTATTTTCGTTTTAAAGCCCTATTTTCGTAATCTAGCCTCCAGATATCTCTAAATACCTTACATTGAGTTACAATCTAGAGATTGAGGTGGTATTTTCTAAAATTTAGGACAATTTTCGAGGCACTAGACGCAAACGTTGAAAACCGTGTGCTTCTTATCGTTATCTTGATAAAACACAAAGTAGTTTCCAATAACCAAATTTTTGGCTAAGAGTTCAAAATTGATTTTTAAAATATTTAAAAGGACAGCATGAATCATTATTCCATCAAAAAATTACAAACTACCAAGTCCTGATGCTGATATGCACCCTCACACTAAAACACCTTCACCGTCCTGATTAACTGATCCAACTAAATTTTTAAGATTAAGTTCCTAATTTTTTCTTCTACTTACAGTTATACAACAATTTAACCAAAAATGTTGAATTACTTTTTATCTGAAAGTAAAACATGATTCTAAACTGTTTTTAGCTTATTTATCATTGATTTTGGGACGAAAAGCGTAAGCTTTCTGTTTTTCGCACGACCAAGAAAATTTCTGCGGGAAGAGGTCCTATTTAATCCAGCTAATCAAAGAACTCGGCGAACAATTTTAGGTGAAAATTAAATGTAAAATGTTTCATTTAACCCTGCAGAAACTTTTACAGTACTCAAATGTGTATTTTTCATAATTTTTTTAATTTTAAATCTACAATCACGTTTTGTCAACTTTTCCGATTGACCTTTTCTTACCTTGTTTTCGGTCCGATTTCTTTCTTTAAAGCATTTTATCAAGCACTTTACCATATAAACAAATAATCTAACTGATTTAGAGACATTTCAAACCAATTTACCACTACTGTGGGGAAAAAATTCAAATTTTAATGGCGTTTGCAGTTTTTTACGAATACCAGCCATTTTATAGTAATAAGCAATATATTATGGAATAAATAAACAAAAAGTTAAAGCCAAATGACTTATAAGGGTCAACACAATGCAAAAATACTAATAAAACGGCATATGATAATTTTAATCATGAATTTATTCGAAAATATTTGAGTGTACGATGACTTTTGTGGTGTGTTATTTCTCTGTCTCTTCGTTTTCTGACCCATTTCAAAAAGAAGATCCGTCAATATTTTGAAAAAAACCAATAGGTTATATTTAGAATGACATAGGAATGATGTGAAAAAATATTGGACTTTATATTCGAATTCAGTTTTGAGTTATTTTGGTTTTACTAAAAAATTTCAAAGTGTACGAACACTTTTGGGAGCCACTGTACGTATTTTCCACCAAACGCTATCTTTAATGTTAAGATGCCTTGGTGTAATGCATTAAGATGTTCTAACAGTTCAAAATTACTATATCAAAGTACATTGAAAGATTATTTATGTATTTTAAATGTTTTCATCAATACTGCTGCGCAATTTCAGATACTTTATGAAACTCTTGTTGAAATTGTAATATATTTTTACTTTTCATGAAACTGTCTGATGGTTTGTTAATTTTCATGGGATAATAAGGACATTCACTAAAATCATCATAAATAGTTCCTTCAAATATTGTAAAGCTCAATTATGTAACGGCACGTAATAAATTGCTAGCAGTAGTAAAATATTTGCCCTGTTTTCAAAACTGATTTTTCTGAGTTTAAGATAACAAAACCACCAAAATTTAAATATACTAGTTATTTTATTTATTTTTAATGTAAATTTTCTATTGTTTCAAAATGTCTCAATAACTGTAGCCAACTTATCTTAAGAACACGTCGTTTTACTTTTAATTGTGTCATAGCCATGAGTTTCAGTGTGTTGCCAAGTTAATTATTTATCTATTTTGCGCGTAAAAATAAAAATATTAAAAGTATGAAATTATTCATTAAAAAAATTAAGCTTCTTTGAGATTACAGTAACATGTAACTCAAGCCAAATTATATAATTATGTAAAGATTTTTTTTTCCCGGAAAAAAATCAGTTTTCGTTTAATTTTTATTTTGATGTGAAAACTTTTTTAATAATATATATATATATATATATATATATATATATATATATATATATATATATATATATGTATATGTATATATATATATATATATATATATATATATATATATATATATATATATATATATATATATATATATATATATATATATATATATATATATATATATATATATATATATATATATATGTATATAAAATTTATCCCAGTATCTGTTAATTTACAAATTCATTATTACTATTTATAACAGTTCGTCACAGATGTAATCTGCACTCTTTTATTTGAATTCCTATTGGTATCAAATATTTCAATTATTATTAATTTTTTTAATATTGATTTAAAATTGGTTACATTTTATTATCAGTTCGTTGAATTTTTAAGAACTAGTAGTATCCTTAAAAATCAGGTTTAAATGAAAGGCATTTTTTAATGTAAAATCGTCATGAGAAACAAGAAAGTGCTGGTAAAAAAAAAAAAGAAAACTACACACATTAGTAATATAAATGATACTGCTTTGCATGAATAAGTTCAAACTGTTGCCCACAAATAATTTATGACATAATTAATTTAGCTCACTACTGTTCTACTCAGTAGTGGATTTAAGGGGGGAAGGCCCGTGCCCCCCCCCCAAAAGGATGAATTTATTTAAATATTTTATTCACAATTTTTTAATTGACTTCTCCATAGCGTTTTTTTTATATAGTTAATTAAATAGAACACAAAACACACATAGAGCACATTTTGAATAATAGCATTTTTGTTTGTTAAAGAAGTCATACTGGAGTCCTAGATGGCAGAATACATTTATACATTTAACTCGCTGGTTTTGAATTCAAGGGAACGTAATATCGCAATTCGTCCATTAATTTTTCTTTGATGGAATCAATAACTAACATTCTTCAAAAAATGTGCAGGCGTGCCTAAAAGAATTATTTTGATCCAGGAAGCTGTTTGCGAAATAATAGCTTTTTCTTTTTTAGCTTATAAAAAATGCAAAATGAAAAAAATCATATCGTAGTTTTTTGAGAAAACCATGATATTAATGGAGGCGGTATGTAATATGAATATGTTATCTCAACTGTATCATGGCTTCAAGAACAATCAGCAACTGCTTCGAAATCCACACAGAAATTGTCCTGAATTTTTCAGTACAACTTATATGTTTAATAGCTATGATTTTCTTAATTAAATAATATTTTATAGTTAAAATACTGTAAAATAATATTAAAACCTCAAATGAGGTATGGGTATATTTTTTTATTGAATAACCTTACCCTCGTGTTATAATCATTACGACATTGTTCCTAAAATTAAAACCGCTAATTGTATAGCATTTCGGTAACATTATTATGGTTTAGTATTTAATTGGCTTGAAACGTTAAAGATGTTTTACGTCCACATTCAAAGTATATTGGTACATAATATGTATGTTCTTAGAAGTGGATCATTAGCTTAAGGGATCCTAAAAAAATTTTAAAAAAGACATTTTAAAATAAAGTAATGAAAACTTTGTTATGAAACACCGTATGTGTCAGGGGGAAGGAGGCTGTGCTATTCAATTTCCCGGGTCCCCTCCGAGATATTTTTCTGTATCCGCCCCTGTTTCTACTACACCAACTTTCTAATAATAAAACGCATATTTAAAACACTTCAAGTGATTTGTAACTCAGAAAGTCTATATGAGGGGGAAAAAAGAAATTGCTCTTAAAAATAGTCGAGAATTTCTTCAAAACACCTTTTTACTAATATTCGGTTTAATAATAATAATAAAAAAATATTTTACTAAGGTGAAATTCAACATTTTTGTATGTTTATTATCAGTTACATAAGTTACGGTCAAAAATCTGCAAACATTCGTTGATAAAAATATACTTTTTAATGAGTGAAACTCTTCATTTTTCTACTGTTGAGATAGGGAGAAAGTTGCGGAACGACACAAAATGGTGGACGCTGGAGCGTGTCGCCACTTAAAGAGACGGATCGAGGGCTTTAATATCAGCTGCCCATTACTTTCCAGAAACGTTTTTGAATTGTTTTTACAGTGCATGGTCGGTTGGGGTAAAAGGAAACGAACTCTATTACTACACCTGTGTGTGGTAATTCTTGAAACTAAACTGTTGCTGAGTGATGATTAGATAACGTATAGAAGAAAATATGAGTTTCGCACGATCTTCTTTATCTTTATCTTTACTCTTTACTAATAATAAAGCTGAAAGTCCCTCTGTCTGTCAGGATCTCTGTGACGCGCATAGCACCTAGACCGTTCGGCCAATTTTCATGAAATTTGGCACAAAGTTAGTTTGCAGCATGGAGGTGTGCACCTCGAAGCGAATTTTCGAACATTCGATTTTGTTCTTTTTCTATTCCAATTTTAAGAACAAAATTATCATAAGACGGACAAGTAAATTACGAAATTATCATAACGTGGAACCGTAACATAGGCACAAGCCAATTGGCGCGATACGAAATTATCATAACGTGGAACCGTAACATGGGCGCAAGCCAATTGGCGAGATATCTTTTTTCTTTATCTTTATCTTTATCTTTTACTAATAATAAAGCTGAAGGTCTCTCTGTCTGGATATCTAAATCTCTGTGACGCGCATAGCGCCTAGACCGTTCTGCCGATTTTCATGAAATTTGACACAAAGTTAGTTTGTAGCATGAGGGTGTGCACCTCGAAGCGATTTTTCGAAAATTCGATTTTGTTCTTTTTCTATTTCAATTTTAAGAACAATTTCCGGAGCAAAATTATCCTAAGATGGACGAGTAAATTACGAAATTATCATGACGTGGAATGGGAGAGCGAATGAACGTAGCCAATTGGCGAGAAATTTATCATCCTATATTTGTAAATATACAGGCGAACCAAATGACCTTTTAATTTTCTACTACGGGCAAAGCCGTACGAGTGTCACTAGTAGTATCAAATAATTGCATAGGCGTCATCATTGTTTGAAGATGACACATAAAAAAAGTTGTTTTTTAAGGTTTAGTGATTAACAGTTTCCTCTCCCGAAGTTCTAAAAATGCGAAGAAACGGGTTTTAACTAGCTTTACGCATGGTCATCTGGGAGGTTGCTAAAAATATTCATTAATAAATTTCAACTTTCGAGCTATTTTCGATGCGCAATTAGGGTGTTTCCATTACCCCATAAATAGCCAAAACATTTTAATTGTATGCGGCCAAGGCAGATGCCTCATTGGACAGGTCACAACCTACATAAGTGGGTGGGTCTTGGTTTTACTTCTTTCAGCAGCCATTAGTTAGAGACAGTAACGCCTCCTGTAATTAATTTCAATTGAAAATTGCGGAGAGCAGGGTTGCCGTAAAGATTGCAGAGCTTGTCATTTTTACTTTCTCGCCAACTTAATGCAGTTATTGCTGCAATTTAAGTACTGTCTGACCACGGATTGTATGGAAAGACAAACATCCGTTTTACAGCCAGAAATGATCGAATCTATTATTTTTTACCGCTGTCAGCTTTTGCAGAAGCAGAGTCTCATTCAAATGAGCAGAATACGCGCATCAAATTTTTACTTTTCCCCCTTATTCACATAGATGTGTCTTATCTGGACGTTTGAAAATTCCATGCAATCCGTGGTTGGACAGTATTTCAGGTCTGAATAATCACAGAACGAAAATATACTAGGAGTAATTTTTTTTTTTTTTTTCATATCGCCAAAATGTCGCTGAACTCGAAAATATGGCACGCGTCCTCTCTTCGTTCTCTTAACTATTTTAAAGAATGGACTCGTTTTATCAAATGATTGACAAGACTATTTGTACGCGGTCGGACTATATTCATTAGTCAACAAGTTATTTATTGGTCTAAAATACAGGGTGTACTCCAAAAACATTCGGATTTGCCTGATACAATTTGGTGGGAGTTTACACGCAAAAAAGAAAAAAATCACTGAACAAAAAGATGGTGTTTAGTTTTGTTTTGTTTTCGTACAAAAAAAACAGGAAATCACCAATAATTTTTTTTTTTTTGCATTTATTACGATGCTCTACGTAAAATTAAATTTTAGAAATGCTCTAATTAGTGATTGAACTTTGAATAAGTACACTGCAAAAAAATTCCTAACCGTTACTGAGTATTTCCGTGTAACGTTTCGGGATTGCAACGGTTTTTATCCAGTTTCTGGAAAAATCAAGTATCATTGTAAAAAAAGGTTTCTGAATTGATACAAGTCGCACGAATGTAGACTCCTCACTGTTGTGAAAAATATTTTTAGCTCCCAGTTTAAAGACTAACTGAGCGTATTTAGAAAGAGCTTCAGTTCGATTACAGCCCATCAGACTGATTAGGCTCCCGAAAGGTGCAAATAAGTCGATGGACTTATTTGCAAGAATTGCAGGCGATAAAAATTCACGATACTTGCTTGCAATTCTGTCTTGGCTTTGGCCGTGTTACATCTACCTAAAGTTTACTCCAGCGACACGACTCGAGGCCTTCGAGATAAAAAGGCCATCCAACTAGCAAATGACGTCATCGTTTGTCGATCCACAATGATATTGGGAAGGGAGCACTTCGATTAATATTTTGGTTAAATAAAACTATTTGGTTTATTTATTATTGTCTTCTGTTATTCAAGTAGCATTACAAGTTCTACTTTTTCATTTGAAAACATAAAAAGGAACCGATAATCATACATTAAAAAATACACTGAGCTTAATTCATAGTCTTACAAAGTATTCAAATAACTAAACACGATTTTATTTTACAATCATGTTAAAACAAAGTGATAAATAAACACAGTTTTATTTTTCATTAGAAATTGTTTTTTAACTAATCGCATTTTAAGTACTCGTATATTGTATTGAAACATTAAGTCTTAAGAAGTATTCAAATAAATAAATGAACTTTCATTTTACAATTACATCAAAACAAAAAATAATATTACTATTGTATTTGAATAAGAATTAAAAGAAATTTTAAAAAATAAATAAACATTTTTACTTAAGTAAACGGGAAACAGGACTGCAATATGTTTCAAAGACATAACATCAAATTAAAGTACACAATACCAGATTATTAATGTTAACTTAGCTGAGCAAATTTATGCTTTCAAAAAGACGTGAATGCTTGGGTGCCATCCCCCAAAGTAGACGGTGCCCTACCCCCTTCAATTATGAAACCTTCAAAAAAAAAAAAAAAAAACCAAAACATCTCCATCTCCCTTAAAATTTCAAGGGCACAGTTATTTATAACTATAGCCGTTGAAAAGCTATCATTACTATGAGACTATGATTCCGACCCCCCCCCCCCTTCGGTGGGCACTCTCGAAAAATTACACAGGAATTCAACTTGAAAAACGTTAATTAAAGAATGAATGATACATCATGAATACTGTATGTTGTATATCAAAAAATGTATTCAATATCTAAACAGCCTTTTTTTTTTTGGAATTCGGCTACTTTCCCATTTTTAGCTTTTTCTGCTGCTAATGATTCTTGTGTGTGTGGGGGGGGGGGGGCTTTAATTGTTCATCATTTTAGGCTTTTGAAAAATTATTTTAAAAAGCATTAATTGATGACAAAGTAATATTTTTCAAAAAACTTTTCATAGAATGACCATTTTAGCAACTTTCTTTAATACTTAAAACCTCATATATGTTAAATTTAGATCAACATTTTGCTAAGTATGCTCTTTTAGGAAATCAATGTGACAGTTTTGTGACAGGGGGAAGGGAGGGGATAACAAGAAGTGTGACATCACGCGTTGTTTATAACAATATGCTCATGTTGAACAGCGTTACATGTAACAAGGAGGAGGGGGGGGATTTGTTCAAAAGTTTGTAACATACTTTATAGACAGCCCTTTAATTCAATTTATGTTACAGTTTCAGAGTTCCTGAAAGCTTATTAACAGAAAACCCAAGGAGTTCAAAAAATATGTAGTTCAAGACATTTTGCCCTTTTTAAGCATAAACAAACAAGCATAGAGCATTTGGCAAAAACACGTTGTGTATCCACTGCTCAAAATTAATCTTTCGCAAGCCCAGAAATTATGAATACCGTTAACTTAACCACAATGTGTGCATAAATATCATAAAACCTAAAGACAACAGTGAAAAAAAACCATATATATATATTTTAATTTACGCACAGAACCAGCTTGTTTGAATAACATTGCAGGGGCGTAGTTGGGGGGAAATGTTTAAGTATCGAACCCACGACCTCCGGCGTTCAAATCTAATCTTTTATCTCAGAACTACGGAAACCCATCAAGGAATGTTTTTTGATCAAAATAACACATGCTAGCGTATAAAACAATTTAATCGAAACCGAAAATATAAGATTAGTTCAGTTAAAAGCCTGTTTCAATAAACTTGTTTACATTTTTACTGAATATCAACACCAAGTTACGCTTCTGATAGCAACAAGTATATTCGCAGAAAATTTTGACATATGTATATTGTTAGTTTGGAAAATCCATTTCGAATAAATGCGTGTTCAAAGTTGAAAAAATAAAGAAATAAAAAGTTGCAAGTTAACCGTTTCAAATATTAAAGCAGTATGCTGAAATTACAAATTACAGACAAAGATATCGGAAAGGAAACTGACAGTTGTTTGTGTAATGGAGGAAAACTTAAGAAATCTTAACTGCATAAAATGTAAATTTGTTTATCTGAGAAAAGAGTACTTACCTCCGAACTTTAAAATTTATTCTATGAGGCGTCCAGCTTTTTGCTTTACATGCAGGTTGTTCGGCAGCGGAACTCGCTGACTCACTTTTCACTCAGCAGATACTTAAGACTTATATTATACATATATTTTTTAATTGCCTCTACATTCCGGTACGTGGGAAGGAAGAGATAAATCCAACAGAATTGTATTCAAAAATGTGCATCCGAAGTTACATATTTCCTATTTCATCTATATCAACCAGAGCAAGCAACACTACTGGTAAACTGCACTGTTTTTAAGTTTCGCGCCAAGTTCAAAGATCGACTACTGGTGGCGTAACGAAGCGGGGGGGAGGGGAGTTGTCTGGCCTGTTATCACGTGGGTCTCGCACGACTGGCTTTAAAATTCCTGAATATTTCAAGAGGCTTCCAGGATAATTTCAGGAAGGTTACAGAATTTCAGTGGAAAACGTTCCTGGTTTTTGTAAGTGGAAGAAATTGATCACATCAGCTTTCCATTATTTTCCAGGAACGTTTCTGAATCGTTTTTACAGTGTAGAGGAAAAAGTAAATAAGGGCTCCACTTTTTCTTATGGCTTAAAATTGCTTAAATTTTGAAAAATTCTGAAGTCTTAAACTCAACTAACATCTTTTGCAAGTTTATAAGAGTAGGCTGAAACGATGCTTTACAAAAAGGTTATAAAGCGGCATCGGAAAAAATCGGATGCCAATATAGACCTCGACTAAAAAAAAAGAAAAATTAATTTGAATTTTGACATCTTGAATTTAAATTATGTTTTTCACAATCACGAGTGTGTGTATGTAGGCGTGTGTGTTTGTGTGTGGGGGTATGTGTGTTGTGTGTAGGGGTATGTGTATCTGTGTGTAGGCAAATGTGTTTGTGTCTGTGTGCAGGTATAAGTGTGTGAGTAGTTGTGTGTATGAATGCGTATGTAGGTGTGGGGGGGGGGGTATGTGTATGTGTGTGTAGGCATATGTGTTTGTGTCTGTGTGCAGGCATGAATGTGTGGGTAGTTGTGTGTACTTGTGTGTATGTTTTTGTGTGTGTATGTGTGGGTGTCTGTATGTATGCGTGTGTATGTGTGTGTATGTGTTTGTGTATGTATGTGTTTGTGTATGTATGTGTTTGTGTGTGTGTATGTGTAGGTGTCTGTATGTATGCATGTGTGTGTAGTTGTGTATGTATGCGCGTGTGTGTAGGACATGGGTGCAACCTGGAGACGGCTTTCGCTCTTGGAGCAGCATCGTGAGGAGCCGGTCGACGGTGATGGTGCGGAGGGTGGCGGGGGGAAAATAAAATGTTAGGAAAGTCAAAAACAGTCAAGTGAGAACAATAAGCAATCGTGATTGCTCAAAAAAAAAAGAAAGAAAAACTCACAAAAAAGAGTTTAAAATATTGTAAAAAGGAAAAAATAATGTCAAAAGGATAGAGAGCTGGATCTGTCAGCCTCCTAAAATGGAAGTGTGTTCATATTTGGTCGATGGCACATTAAAACTTATGCTTCTCATCTTCAGAGAACTTTTCATCATAAAAAGATGTAAGTCGCACCGCTCCAGTTTGGTTTATCCCCATCATTGATTCAAAGCTAGTATCATCGTCGCTTCGCTGCTATCTTATGAGGAGTATACTATTTAAAGATAATAAATCCTTTTTTAAGAAAAGCTTGATTTCTGGCATTCAGATAGCCTTAATTAAACTCGCTAATCTTCAGAAGTTTAAACTTAAAGGTAAAGCTTAACTTTTCAGACTAAATTTAATCCACTTAGTTTGAGGATTAAGCACTTTGCTATGAGATGCTTTAATATTCAATAGAAAAAGAAATCAGAAACGTTCTTGGGGGAAAAAATGGGTAGCTAATGTACCCCATTTCTGTTACTAACACGTCTTGCACAAACAGGAACATTTTAATCCAAATGTCAGGGAGAAGTCGATCATGATAACTCGTAATTAGGGAGTAGCTGGACCTTCCTGCCCGTTACGCCCAAGCCGATGCATATAATAAATACGGACAGTTAATCTGTAAACTGGTAGCTAAAAATATTTTCACAACAGTTTGAAGTCTGAATTCAAGCAATTTGTAGTTCTTTAGGAAACCTTTTGACCAGAATTCCTAATACCCACAGGAAATGGGTACAAAACATTTGAAATCCCGAAACAATCCACTGAAATAATCAATGAATTTTAAAACTTTTTTACAGTGTAGGATTTAGGTGAATTTGGAGCTATTAGCATTCAGATTTTCATTCAAAAGAGCACATATTAGAAATTAGAATAACAATATCTCCTTGATCTTTTTCTTTCTTTGCGAAATTTCCTTTCTCTGTTATGCCATTGCTCTAAATTCTCTACCTAGAAAATATGAAAAAACTGTTTTGCCATTGGACTAATTGTTTTTTTTTTTTTTTTTTTGATCTCCTGAACATTTTTTGGAAAATTGATATGTTTCTTTTCGATAAATTAAGGTATTAATATTTGCACCAGTATCCGTTTTTGCACCTTTTTTTTATGTAACGTGCAGTTTTTTTTTTTTTTTTTTTTATGAGCCTTTATGTGCTATAGGACTCAAAAATGTCCGAAACTTCTTTGATTATTTGATTAGATATTCTAAAAGCTAATTTTTTAAAAAAAAATCAAAATAAACTGAGAGGGGGGGGGAAAGAAGGAAAAGAAACCCCCATCGAATTTATATATATTAAAAAAAAGGAAAAAGAAAAAGACATGCATTAGTGACCAGAGCACCTATAATCGAAAATTCTTAATGATATTTCTGTTGACCCCAGGTAACCTATCCTCATACAAAATTTCTCGGATGAAACATGCGATCATGTCGCTTTAAAAGATTCTTATTAACTAGAAAATCGCCGGTCAAGGTGTGACGGGTGAAAATTGCTTCTACATTTGAACGAAGCCTTTGCCTGTTTGGTGATATTTTGGTAGTTAAAATTTTAACTCTAACTCCAGTGGATGAACCTTAAACTCCTGTGGATAGCGTTCATTGTTGACCATTTTTTCGTTTCTTCATTCTCTTAAAATGAGTCTTACCAGTAAAACAATTAAGTTGCCGGATCGAGTTCAGCTTTGTCACAATGAAGCCTTTCCCTGCATGTTAAACATTACTAAAACATAAAATCAAATTATTAGACCGTGGCGCGAGTTTCATTGTTGAAACTCGCGGGTTACTCGGTCATTGGCTATTATTTATATGTGGATAAGAGAAAGTTACAAAATTCGGGCAACTTTTGGCACGATTTCACAAGTTGCGAAATTCGGGCAACTTATTTTAGGTTACTTTATATCAGAGGCGGCAAATGGAACTGGAAAAAAAAAAAACGACAACAAGAAGCCACAGTACTTTCAGTGGCAGCAATAAAATGAAAAAAAAGGGGGGGGGGGGACAAAATTTTGCTAGGGCTGGTTATGACTAAACTCACTCACTTAACTCAGATTTTTCTTAAGATTTTGATGAATTATGCATACAATAACCTTTCCCGAAGATACCCCTAGACATGAATAAGACTTACGTTATGCACCCCAAAGTATTTTGATAGGTCACAAACACTTGGTAATAATTTCATTAAACAAGTATGGCTTGTTTAAGTAAAACAATTTATTTACTAATATCATTAGTAAATCATTATATATAGTTACTAGCATTCCCGTACCCTGCATTGCTCGGGTAATGGAATTAGCAGGGGTTAACGGTGCTTGGTTCACCTAGTTTCGAAAATCCCCTATAATAATTACTTATTACCTATATTTTTTTCTAATTTTGGGAGGATCCCGGGGCCCTTGTCCTTAACCGATCTCTAACTGTTATTAACGATCCTTTTAAAGTATTGATTATCTTTGCAAACACAGGCCATCCACATTTTATTGTTATACCTATGTTTAAGCAAGAACTTCTTTGTATACAACATATTTAGTTTTTTTTTCTGGCGCTAAAATTATTAAGCTGCTTGATGAACTGACTTTGGAGCAAGCTACATAAAATTGGCCGTGTTTGAAAAAACTTTTAATGCCCTTAACTGCTACTCGATCCCTGCTACTTTTAATGTCTGTCCCATTGGTGCCCATCCCCCCAAGCTCAATGGCGCAAATCCCCCCCCCCAAAAAAAAATTTCTCGCTTTCGAATCGGGTTAAATATAACAATCGGGTTTAATTTCCAGTCAAATTCATAGGGGTGTAGCGCTTAAAAATAGCATTTTAACTGAAATATTGTTGGATTGTTGACCAGCCTTGCCTTTACAAATTTTACAACGTGCACCTTGAGTAAACAACTTTTGGGTACCCATAAATTTTGTTACACCTTATTATTATTTTTTTTTTCAAACGTATGAACAATTACAGGAAGAGTAGATTCAACTTTCTGGCTTGGGATGGAGTCATTACTATATGTACACAATATGAACCTATACAAGATGAATCTTATTTTATTGTCACTTAGATAGGGGGTTCGGAGGTTTCTCCTCCGGAAATTTTTCGAAATTGTAGTTTTAAAACCAGTTTTAGACGATCTCTGGTGATGTTTGGGGGTTACAAGGTTTGATGTGCCCTTCCCGGTAATTTTTCAGTATTGAAACTTTAAAAGCGCAATTATAGATGGTTTAACGTTGTGTGAAAGAGGGATTTCCTTTGTTTTAAAAAATTGTAATTCTAAAAACGCAGTTTCAGACTATCTGTGGTAATATTAGGGAAAGAAGAGATCCTAGGGCTTGCCCCAGGAAATTTTTCAAAATTAAAGTCTTAAAAACGCTATTTATGGTTGAGGGAAAAGCAGTTTTCTGAAATTGAAGCTCTAAAATTGCAATTGTAGCCGACCTTTGTGACGTTAAGAAAACGAGTTTTCGGAAGCTCTCCCGGAATTTTCTTGAAATTAAAGCCCTGAAAACCAAATTTAACACGATTTTTTTAATGATGTTGACGAGAGTAGGGAGGGAGGGGGAGGGGCGCTCCACTTCAGTTTTCGAACTTGTAGCTTTAAAAACGCAGTATTGATAGATCTGGATAATGTTAGTAGAAGGTGAATTACGGTGCCATTCCTCCGGCAATTGTTTGAAATTGATACTCTAAAAATGCAATTCTAGGCTTGTCTTTGATCATGTTAAGGAAAAAGGGGGAATTCAGGAACTCTCTCCAATAAATTTTTCAAAATTGCAGTTCGACAAACGCAGTTTTAGATGACTCTTGATGATAAAGAGGGTGTTATTCTGGCGCTACAGTGGGGGGCGCTCTCATGGAAGTTTTCCTAAATTGAAGTTGCATATCCAAAAAAGATGGATGAGACACACCGTGACAGATATGTTTCGGAAATCCCTAAAAATGGATTCAGCTATTCAGCACACATCGAAAATCAGAACTCGAGAATTTTAATGAATCAAATATCCTTCTATACATGTCAGATATAGAAGAAAGTAAATATGATTTACAAAACATAATTTAAACACCTTAAGAACACACTGTTCTACCTCCATCAGCGGAAACCAACATCACTGAAAGTTGTAATAAAAATCATCTAATGATAAATTGAAACAATCAGTTTAAAAATGGTAGAGAAGATGGGAGTGAAATGAGAGAGCAAGAGAGAGAGAAATTCTTTACAAGCTTAAGCTCGTTAACGAAGTATATTAATTGTCAATTGGAGGGATAAAAAATATGTTATTCGCAAACTTCAAAACTATTAGTTCTTAATGATTGTCGAGGTGCAAATGAACCAATGGAAGACTAGAGCATACTGGTCAGAGTTATTACAAACAATAAAACATTTTTAACCTCTCTCTCTCTCATCATTTTTACACACGCATTCATCATGCAGAATTGTGTTACTTCTAGAAAATTTATAAAAAATTGAAAACAAATCAAATCGTCTGATCCAGCTTTGAAACGGACACCAACTCCATGACGTCTGTGATGCTCCCTTCATTGAAAAAGAGACACGGTCATTAAATTTTAGATAGAGTACCAGAACCGTCGCTAGGTCAAAAACCTGGGGAGGGGGGGGGGACGCTTTTGGCGGGGGCCCGTTAATTGTTTCAAACGCATGTTCCAATATGCAGAGAGAGAGAGAATGTTTGGCTTCTGGTTTAGCAGGGATAGTCATATTACTAGACCTTAGTACTAGTAATTTCATTTAATCGTAAGGATAATATTCAGTCAGAACTAGAGAATGTCGGAGGACTACCTTCTTGCATTATTTCGAAATCGAAGACATAAAAACGCAGTTTTAGACTATATTTTAAGTTTGGGAGGAAGAGGGAGAGGAGGTCCAGGATAGCCTCTCCCGATAATTTTTCCAAATTTAAGTTGTCAACACAATCGTACGTTATATTTAATTATGTTCAGAAGAGGGGTTCCGGGGCTTACACCCGTGAATTTTCAAGATTGTTGTTTGAAAAACAGTTTTTACACGACCTATGGTGATGTTAAGAGAGGAAGAGACTCAGGGTCATCGTTCTTTAATTTTTCAAAATGCAAACTTCAAGCACGCATTCCCAATTGTGAATAATTTGTGATTATGACAAGCAAAGGGGGGGGGAGTCTGGGGGCTCTCCCCCGGGAAAAATCTGAAAATCGTAGTTTGAAAAATACAGTTTTAGATGATCTATGGTGATATTAAGGGGAAGAGAGATACACCCCCCACCCGAATTTTTTTGAAATTTTGAAGCCTTGAAAACGCGATTGTAGATTTTTTTTTTTTTTTGCTAAAACTTAGTGCATCGCCAGTTTCTTGAAATTAAAGCTCCGAAAACGTAATTTAAGCCAACCTTCGATGAAAGGGGGAAGGGAGAGTTTTGAAGGGGCTCGAGACCAGAAATGTTTCGTAATTAAAGCATTAAAAGCGAGTTTTAAGACATTTTTCGATGATGTTGGCGAGAGAGAGAGAGAGAGAGGGGGGGGGGGGGCATTCTCTCGAAAAAATTTTGATTTGTTGAAACTGCAGTTTTAGAAGATTTTTGGTGATGTGAATGGGTGGAGAGATTTGGAGTCCTCCCCTGGCAAATTTTCAAAAAATTGAAATTCAATTAACGCAATCGTAGACGATTTTAAATACTGTTAGAGGAGTAGAAGGTTTTGAAGATCTCCCCCAAAAAAATTTCTGAATTGAAGCCTTAACAATGAAATTTTTGAGGATCTTCGGTAATATTTGGAGAACGACAGTTTCGGGAAATTTCAGGAAGTTTTTGTAAAATTAAAGTCCAAAGGACGAAGTTTATTCGAACTTGAATGATGATGAATGATTAATTGAGAGGGCGTTTCTCGGAGGTTACGTTGGGAGCAATAATTTTCAGGACAACATTTTTCATCAAAAAAAAAAAAAAAAAGTATGTACACATGGAACTGTTTCGGCGACCCCTATCCCATAGGCTGTCCTATTTTTTTCTGTATTTTTATTTTTTTTAAACTGCAGAACCATGAAGCATGGTTTTGTATCACCAGGGCCGCCGAGAAACAAGGCGTGCAACATGTTAGTTTGGTCGCCTGTCCTCCCTCCCATTATTCAAATTTTACTCTATGCACAATACTGTAATTCGAGCCGAGCCCATAGTTTCCGACTGGGCAGACATATGCACTTTGCGACCGTAAGAGTGCCGTGAAGAGTGTAATGTACTGAATACTTTTTTTTTTTTTTTTGTGTTAATAAAAATGCTTGAAGCGTACATTTCCGCGGCCCTTGCTTAGATACTCTTGACAAAAGAGAATCATTGGATGTTCTTAAATTATATTTTAAGATTACATTTTCTATTCAAATTTGACAGAAAAAATACTTTTTGTCACTATTATTTCACTTGTTCATTTATAATTACTATTTTAATTTTTTAAAACAACAAAGAGTTTTCTTTTTTCTTCGTTAGTTGCATCGCTAAAATGAAATTGTCGACCGCACTTCTGTAGAAAGAGGGGGGGGGAGGATTATTAATGCATCCATTTCTTGTTGAATAAGTTTAAATATTTTTTCTTTCCAAAATTCAAAAATTTCATGTTCTAAATAAAAAAAAACCTTCCGGAAAAAAAATCCCCCCCAAAAATTTTGATGGCGCAACTTGCGCCATATTCCCCCCTGTGGGCACCCCTGGTCTGTCCTAGTGACTTATTAACGGTTATTGCAAAGCAAACTTTTACAGGAAACTGCACTCTTTTCTAAATTCAAAAGGATAGTCCGCCTGTGATGATGTTCTTAAAAACTTCGTTTCTAGTTTTGAAAAAATGAAAGCAAAAGACAGAAACATTATTTGACTTGAGAAAAGCTTCTTAGTGGATACTTTCGTACTCATGTGGAATTGCCTGCCAAATTTCAAGTCTGAGGCTTCAGCGGTATTGGCTGTGCGTTTATATATATATATATATATATATATATATATATATATATATATATATATATATATATATATATATATATATATATATGTTATCTCAGGACATTGATTTTTATATATTAAGATTATGTATTCATTGTTAAATGAGTAAAAAAAAACTAAATAAACTAAAAGTTACTGCTGGGCGTCAAATGCCACGTTAAATCAATAAAGAAACATCAGTTTTTGATCTCACCATCTCCGATTTTAACGAAAATTGGTGTGAGGGACACATATGACAAGATAAGTAATCCTGCCAAATTTTAAAATTCTACTTTAAAAATATTACAAAATACAGAGCTGTTTTGAATAACTGTAACTTCTATCCTAACCGTAGTGGAACAAAAGTTCAAAAACCAGTGTAAAGCTAAGGAATACAGCTTTCTATTGATATAAAACATGATTATCTCACGACAGGTCTAAGTTTCTAGGTCATTCACCGTGATTTTTGACCTTGAATATCTCAAAACATGTCCCCTTAGATATTTTTCAAAAAAAAAAATTTTTTTAGCGCTAACACTATTTTTCCACTACGCCAAAACTTAGATTGGGATCTCAATGGCAAGGTACTGAAGAAAAAAATCAAGTATGTTCACATGTTTTACATTGTGGAATTCTATATGTCAGTTTAGTCACCTTCTTGACCTCCTCACCATTTCCGATTTTAGTAAAATTTTGTATGAAGGACATATATGACAAGATAAGTAATCCTGCCAATTTTCAGAACTCTACTTCAAAAATTTTACGAAATACAGGGCTGCCGAAAACTTAAAAAGTGCGAAATAAACGGAAAGTTGTGACATGTAAATGACTGTAACTTCTATCCTAAAAAAAAAATGGAACAGAAATTCAAAAACCATTGCTAAGACAAAGACTAGAGCTTTCAATTGATATAAAACATGACTTTCTTACTACAGGTCTGTTTCAAGGTTATTCACAGTGACTTTTGACCTTGAATATCTCTATTGATTTTTCCGATTATTTTCCAACAATTAAATAGCGTGACAGCATTTCTCGAGCAGACGATTTCTAATATGATTTATCGTTCGTATTGTAGACTTAGATAAGCTATTTTTGTTCGCAGAAAAAAAAGTCAAAAATCACCCCTCCCCCCTTTCCTTGAAGCGATTGGTTCCAAAATTAAATCAGCGCCTGTTTCCGAGTAGGTTCATATTTATTCCCAGTTTATCTAAAACGTAGCATTACTTCTTCAATATATCCCCCGCAAATAACAAGAAAGAACCTCTGGTACTTTCCCGTTAGCCGGGCGCGAGCGATAATTCGCCAAATGGTTAGCCCAACGCCAAGCAATAATTCGCCAAATGATTCGCTAAGCGAATATGCCGAACAAGAATTGTAAGAAAATTGGCAGATTTCTACATCAATTTGGCGAAAAGTCGCTTGGCGTTGGGCGTAATCATTAGGCGATTTTCGCTTGCATCTGGCTAACGGAAGTGTACCGAACCTTTTATTGCAATTCCCACTTTTGAGCTATTGACGCCAAAATCGATTTGTTTGTTTCCGTTTATTACTTCTTGAGATATAGCAGTCATATGTAACGAGAAAGCAAAGTTCAATTGATCAACCCCCTTTTAAGCTATTGTCACCAAAATTAAATCAGCCCTTGTACCTTTTCAGATCATCATGTGAACCAAGTTATGTTTGATTCCGCTCGTTATTTCCTGAAATATAGCAGGCACGCTTGACGGAAGAAATGTTCGCTCCTCCACCCCCCTTGGAGAAATTGGCGCAAAACAAATGTGTACCAATTCACATGGGGTACCAAATATCGTTCTATTTGCGGTAGTTTTAGCTCTAGAGCAGCCCCAAGAAACCGGTCACACACATACATACAGATACACACTCAGACATTTTACAAAAATGGTCGAAATGAGTAAACACACTTCAAAACGAGCAAATCCGTCAAAATTCGAATATTTTCACGAATCCAGTCTTCTAATTGAAATAGAAGAAAGAAGATGTAAAAAAGACTCGTTAGCACTTGTTCTGTGGTTTTGTGACTCATCGCTATCTATTATTTCTTCGGAATGTCAAATGAATTTTTGCAATGAAGTAAGCAGAGCGAAAAGTAAATAGAATGTTTTTGAATCAAAATGCACTACTCGCTAAAGGCGGGAAAAGAAAAAAAGATTTTTTCTTGCAGATTTTGCATTGAACCAAACAAGTATTTTCGATTTTATCTTTTAATCCGGGCTTTCGTTAAATAAAGACTAGTAAAAAGCGAGCTCAACCTGCACTTGTGTAGCTAAACTCTAGCAACGTTCATAATCCACTTTAATAAAAGCTATGTAACGCCATCTAGAAACAGACTGCTTAACTAACATCATGAAAATCCTCTTTATACCAAAGTATCAAAGAGAGTACAGTCGTCCCTCGCTACTTCGCGCTTCGACTTTCGCGACTTCACTACATAACGGTTTTTTTTTTTTTTTTTTTTAAGTATAGCAATGAGCCTTTTTTATGCGCTCGTGTAAACTTTTTCCACAAAAGAATAACAAAGGCACATACGGTCACCAACTGGCAATTAATTCTTAATAGAACAAGTTGAACCATTTTCATAGATCAGTGGTTGTGGGTAAAAACTTCATATGTGTGTGAAGTTTTATTTCCCAATAATTAACAAAGTGTGATCTGTTACGTCTAATGTATATTATATTCTCATGTTTTGTGTAATACATTAAATAATACAAATGTAATGGTGGCTAAGGGTGCTGTTTCATGTCTAGGGGGCTCTAACTATGTTAAAAACCTATTTAAATAGTAAGTAAGTTTAGTAAAGAAAATATTCGGTTTATAAATACAGAATCCTACTTTGCGGAAATTCAGTTATCGCGGTAAAGCCTGGAACGAATTAACCGCGATAAACGAGGGTTGACTGTATTTGGATTTTGAAAACCGATTTGTGTTATTTTTAACCGACTTCAAAAAAGGAGGTTATGATTTCGTATTGCGGCTTTTTATGCATGTTTTCGAATTATTCCAACACTACTGGACCGATTTGAAAAAAAAAAAATTGTTTACAAGGGTATACTTCCCAGATGGTCAAATTGCAATTTGGTCTGGATCTGATAAGGGGTCTCGGAGAAATCCAAGAAACTTTAAATTTCATACGTCACGGTCACGTGGTTTTGCTGTGATCGGTGTATTTTCACAACTAAGGTTTTGGCTTTCTCTTGAACGATATTTAATTCTCGCGGCACATGGTTGATTAATTTTCGCTACGCTGCGCCGCCTGTTAATTTTTTTATTATAGGTGTTACTAATGTATTTATTACTGCGTAGCAAAGCAGTAAATTAAATACATTTTGCTACTTTAATAGTTGAATCAATTACCTTAACATTTTATTTACTAATAAATAACTTTATTTAGGCACTAAAATATAAAGTTCTTTATGTAATATTCTAATTTTTAAATATATTTAGTGTTCAATTGAGGGGGAATTGAATACAGAACACCCCTCCCCCGCGATTTAATTTATATTCTTTAATAATATACATTATAACTGTGAATGATTTCTGAAGTTTGACCAATATTCTAGATTTACTATTTCACGATGCCGCCAGTTCAATTTGAAATTAGGGTTATATTAATTAGCAGGCTTCAAAAAAAGGAGGAGGTTCTGAACTCGTCGGATATGTTTTTCCTTTGTACAATATTCCATAAATACTCGAAGACACCTGTACCCAGGGGCGTTGCATAGGGAGGGGGAGGGGCACCTGTTGGTCCGAGCCTGAAGGGGGCCCAATATTTTTATAACTAAGGGTGAAACATAGAGGTAAACAATATGGACAGGGGCCTGGAAAAGTCATTTGTGATGGGCTCCAAAATTTCTGTGCACGCTCGTGCCTGTACCGATAGGAAAAATTCTTTTTTTATTTGAAACGGTATACTTCTTCGGCGGTCTAATGGTTAATGGTAATCAAATTCAGGTTTGATGAAATTGAGGGAACTCTTCAAATATCATACTCACATTTAAATCAATTTGTACTTCATTAACTTTGTATATCGTCTCACTTAGTGAACCGGTTTTTATGCTTTTTTTTGTTTTGTTTTTTGTTTTTTGTTTAGTGGTGGTCTAACTTAGGTTCCAAATCTTTTATTTACCTTATTTGTTCTTTAGGGAAAAGTTAAGGGTAAAACAATAAATTTCATGCAATTTCCCTCACAAACGATCAAATATAAAACCCATTGATAAACAAAGGCCATAAAACAAAGGTATATACTTTCTTTACCTATAGTTAAAGAAAGTATTAAAAAATATATTATTAAGAGTAATGATAATGAAAATTTTGAATTAAGGATTCTCTGAAGCAAACATAAAATTCATTCTAGTGGAGTTTTTAATCTTCATCTATAGTGGGGCCAAGTGAAGAAACATGCGACTTTTATCATGAGTTACATGACACGTATTGCGAAACATAAATTACAATTTACAATATTACAATTCTAAAATTTACTATTTTACAAATTTAAACTTAAAGCGATTTCATTTCTTTTTTTTTTTTTTTTTTAGTGACTCGTGCACTTGCTTTCGGAAAGCAAACTTTGATAAAGTTGAACTAATGTTGAAGACATTTTTTTTTTTTTTGTACATAGTTACGCATTTGAAAAAGTCTTTCTTCACAGTCGTCGGAATTCTCCAAGACGCTCGCCGTGTTATTTACACCACTAAAAAGAAAAAAATAAATTACTTTTAAAGGAAAAAAAACCGCCTTCAAAAAATACCCAGGAACTAAAAAGCAGAAAATAACTGATTACACTTACATTCTATTTCCTACCCAAACATAGAAATGAAATTTATTTTACGATTCCAATACAAAAATCAACTAAACACCGAATTATAAAATAAAGACAGATTTAAATTACTATACTATGAATTATTTTAAATACCTAACTAACTATATACGACCTCTTAATTTTTAATAACCTTTTGAAGTCGAGGCCTCCTATGAACTACTACCTAACGTAACTGAGTAGGTTTAGTTTTAAAGACTAATTTCGCGTATAGTTAAATTAGTGCTGAATTTAGGATTCGGTGGATTGTCAGTCACGTTATGTAGTTGTTTATAGGAGGCAAGAATTCAAAAGGTTATTAAAAATTAAAAGATCGTATATAATTAGTTAGGTATTTAAAATAATTCATCGTACAGTAATTTAAATCATTGTTTATTTTATAATTCGGCGTTTAGTTTAGTTGATTTTTGTAGGAGAGACCGGGGTTAATTGTTACAATTTTTTTCAATATTTTTTGACGCTAAACTTTTTTAATTATTTACACGCGTGAAACTTTAAAATGCATCTAGATTGTTCAACATTCATAATATATTTTTAAAAAAATGATCAGAAGCCACTACTCCAAAATATTTTAAGTTTTTTGAATAGATGTAGATTGTAACAACTTACCCCACCACGGGGCATGTTGTTACAGTATATGGGGTTAGTTGTTACATGAGATATATTTTAGTAATAAAATAAATTTTACACATTTTCTGGTTTATTCTGTTAAATTTTAAATTTTTTTAACCACATTAAAAATTAAAAACTTTTTGATTTTACAGATTTACCTCATAAATGACTTATTCTAATAAACTGTCATCATCATTATCATTGTCCGCGAATTACAATTTTTACAAGCATATAATTTATCAAACTTAGCACATAGGTCATGTGCCTATTTGTCACAATTACGACATTGAAGCCGTTTAGTTGTTTTTTTTTGGATTCTGAGTACGGTTTAGAGCACTCTATGCAGAACCAGTCTTCATCATCTTCATCCGAAGGACGCACTGTTTAAACGCACCTTTTTTCATTTTTTTTTCTGCCTTTGTCTGTTGATTTCTTCTCTGTTAGACACAATTCCCTTTTCACAGATTTCTGTTTCCCAGCTTGGGCTTGCAAAACATTTTTTACTGGTGTATCTGTTGAAATGGCGCTGACCTATGGTTTCCGCTTTCGAACCGTCTTCACTTCTGCACTGCCTGCAGCGTTGGATAAAGACCTGCATTCGAATAATATATTATTTATTATTATTATCATTGTTGTAATTATTATTATTATTTATTCAATCTTAGATATTAACAATAAATTAAATCATAGAATGAAGGATATCAGAATTATTATTATTATTACTACTACTACTATCGTCATCCAACTACAGTATTTTATATGAATTAAATCATGCAGTAAAAAAGATCAGAAATACTACTTACCACCGCTAGCATTTTTCATCTTACTGCACAATCTCTCTAGAGCAGCGGTTCCCAATCCATGGGATGCGGCCCTTTTGTGGGCCGCGAACAGCGTGTTACTGGGCCTTGGACACACTGATTGAGAATCGGAACCAAGAAAAATCCCTGGGTCTGAATTTCCGTTTTTTTTAAAAAAATTATTATTATTATTATTATTGAGAATCGGAACCAAAAAAAATCCCGGGGTCTGAATTTCCGTTTTTTTTAATTGAGAATCGGAACCAAAAAAATCTCTGGGTCTGAATTTCCGTTTTTTTTTTTTTTAAATTATTATTATTATTATTATTGAGAATCGGAACCAAAAAAAATCCCGGGGTCTGAATTTCCGTTTTTTTTAATTGAGAATCGGAACCAAAAAAAATCTCTGGGTCTGAATTTCCGTTTTTTTTTTTTTAAATTATTATTATTATTATTATTGAGAATCGGAACCAAAAAAAATCCCGGGGTCTGAATTTCCGTTTTTTTTAATTGAGAATCGGAACCAAAAAAATCTCTGGGTCTGAATTTCCGTTTTTTTTTTTTTTAAATTATTATTATTATTATTATTGAGAATCGGAACCAAAAAAAATCCCGGGGTCTGAATTTCCGTTTTTTTTAATTGAGAATCGGAACCAAAAAAAATCTCTGGGTCTGAATTTCCGTTTTTTTTTTTTTTTTTAATTATTATTATTATTATTATTGAGAATCGGAACCAAAAAAAATCCCGGGGTCTGAATTTCCGTTTTTTTTAATTGAGAATCGGAACCAAAAAAATCTCTGGGTCTGAATTTCCGTTTTTTTTTTTTTTTAAATTATTATTATTATTATTATTGAGAATCGGAACCAAAAAAAATCCCGGGGTCTGAATTTCCGTTTTTTTTAATTGAGAATCGGAACCAAAAAAAATCTCTGGGTCTGAATTTCCGTTTTTTTTTTTTTTTTAATTATTATTATTATTATTATTGAGAATCGGAACCAAAAAAAATCCCGGGGTCTGAATTTCCGTTTTTTTTAATTGAGAATCGGAACCAAAAAAAATCTCTGGGTCTGAATTTCCGTTTTTTTTTTTTTTTAATTATTATTATTATTATTATTGAGAATCGGAACCAAAAAAAATCCCGGGGTCTGAATTTCCGTTTTTTTTAATTGAGAATCGGAACCAAAAAAATCTCTGGGTCTGAATTTCCGTTTTTTTTTTTTTTTAAATTATTATTATTATTATTATTGAGAATCGGAACCAAAAAAAATCCCGGGGTCTGAATTTCCGTTTTTTTTAATTGAGAATCGGAACCAAAAAAAATCTCTGGGTCTGAATTTCCGTTTTTTTTTTTTTTTTAATTATTATTATTATTATTATTGAGAATCGGAACCAAAAAAAATCCCGGGGTCTGAATTTCCGTTTTTTTTAATTGAGAATCGGAACCAAAAAAAATCTCTGGGTCTGAATTTCCGTTTTTTTTTTTAATTATTATTATTATTATTATTGAGAATCGAAACCAAGAAAAATCCCTGGGTCTGAATTTCCGTTTTTTTTAATTGAGAATCGGAACCAAGAAAAATCCCTGTGTCTGAATTTCAGTTTTTTTTTTATTGAGAATCGGAACCAACAAAAATCCCTGGGTCTGAATTTCCGTTTTTTTTTTTTTTTTTCCTTTATTGAGAATCAGAACCAAGAAAAATCCCTGGGTCTGAATTTCCATTTTTTCTTTTTTTCTTTTTTTTTTTTTTTTAATTGAGAATCGGAATCAAGAAAAATCCCTGGGTCTAAATTTCCGGGTTTTTTTTTTTCTTTTTTTTTTTTTTTGAGAAAATTTGCTTTGTGATGAGCCGTTTCTCAAAAGCTCTCCCAGGCTCACAGCCAATAAGGAACTTTAGGATTGGAATGTTTCATGTTTTTTAAGAACTTTTCCTTATAATTGAAGATGAAATCTAATGAATCAGAAACTCCTTTAAAGACCATTGCCAAAGAAACTAGTATTAGCTTCAAGTTAAAAATGCTCCTTCTTTGTTGAACTGGCATGACTATCCAGTGAATTGAGACACTCGAGAGGCTTTTATAAGCAGTTGCCCCCCCCCTTCTCCCAGAAAGTAAATTTTGGCTACGCAAGTAATATATAATGTTAAGTGGGCCTCAATGGTGTTTTGTTACAAAATTGATGGGCCGCAGAACTATAAAGGTTGGGAACCGCTGCTCTAGAGTCATGAAATTCATCGGCTGCCTTTCGCAATGAACTGCCTGCAATTACTTCTTTAGCCACATCCAGGTATGTTTCTTTAGGTGTTTTGTCCCTGTCTGTCTTGTTTTTATAGCAACCGCCATATCACATTAAAAAAAAAACATAATATTAAATAAAAACTTGCATGGGGCAAGTTGTTACTTGTAACAACTAACCCCAACAAATTTGTAACAACTTACCCCATACGACGCCATTTTAGTTCTTGGCATATATTACTGGTATTTTATCTTTGTATAAAACTTTTAAATATGTTAGCACTTACCTAAAAATGTAGGCTTTTACGTGGTATAGAAATAAATTCGTTATCTGCAACGGCTTCGTCACAAATAGAAAAATAACAGCTGAAAGAATAATTACTTCCAGACTCCAAAAACCGTTTTCCCTGAGCACTCTTCATGCTACTGACTGCAAGCCCTCCAATTATTGTCAGAGAATGCAGATGGGTAAGTGCTATCATCTACTGCAAGGAAAGTCAGTTTCTCCTGACGGTTAATTTTGAATTCGAATGTAACAACTTACACTGTGTAACAACTAACCCCAGTCTACACTACTGGAATTGTAAAATAAATTTCATTTCTATGCTTGGGTAGGAAATAGAATGTAAGTGTAATCAGTTATTTTTTGCTTTTTCGTTCCTGGGTATTTTTTGAAAGCGTTTTTTTTAAATTTAAAAGTAATTTATTTTCTCATTTACCAATTTCTCTGACCCGAAACCTTTTTCTATATTTATACTAAAAGAACCATTTACAGCTGACGTAAAAAAAAAAAAATAAATAAATAAAATAAATAAAAAAAAAAAAAAAAAAGGGCTTTGGCAAGAAAAAATCTTTTGTGTTAATTCTACCAGTTTTTTTATTTACACAACTTTGTTTTATAAAAACTTAGTCAAAGAAATGGTCGTAAGCCATCTCCAGGAAATGGTGTAGTTTAAATAAGCCTTTGTGAACGAATGGTACACAATGGCATGCTAATAATTCGGGCCAATGGAGATGGAAGTACAGCAGATTCTCGTTCTAAGCGGGAGTAACATTCTACGGAAGTGCCGCGTAAATCGAAGCGCGTATACAGTAAAACCTGTAAAGTTGACCACCTGTCTATGTGGACCGCTTATGTCTGGAACGGAATTAGTCATATAATAAAGGAAAACCTCTGTAACTTGACCACCCTTCTATCTTGACCACCTCTCTATCTTGACCACTAATGAACACCAAATTTGGTTTGGAGTATTGTAACAAACCCTTTGTAAGTTGACCACTTGGTTTATTTTTTAAAATTTTATTTAGCAAATTATTTTTTTTATTATTTTTTTTTATAGCTTTCCAAGAATATTTTTGATGTCAGACCAGCATTTTACCAACTAAATGAAACAGCAGCATAACTAAACCTCCTTTTGAGTTTGAGTAGATCATCATGGGGTTAAAAATGTATATGAGAAAAAAAAAAGCGAAAAATTTGTAATTTTTGATTAGCTATGAATTTTTAGGAACTATTAATATCAAATGAGTAACTTTTCATAAATAATAAGACTTTTTTTGATCAATTTACTGAAATTTTAAATTTACATGACACATTATATGTCATTCTGGGAAAATAATCTCTAAAAATATTTAAATAACATTTTAAATTATTGTTTCAAAGTAATGCTAAACAATGAAAGTGAGTTGAACAGAAAGAATAAGTGTCAATTAGTCAAAAAATGAATACATGGTGCAAGAAATGTCAAAAATAAATAAATAAATAAATAAATAAATAAAATAAAATAAAAACCATTACCCCCTTTATAAGTTGACCACCTGTCTAAGTTGACCACCAAAGTACTGCACCGCAAGTTTTCAACTTACACAGGTTTCACTGTATTGAGACCTAATAGTAGTGTTAAAATAGGGGTTTGGCTCTGTAGATAACAAAATACTTTATTCTAGTGATGACTGATTGTATAATAAGTTAAATGTGTACTTATATCGACTTTAATGCACAACATGCATTAAAAAAAAAAAAAAAATCGCGTCTTGTTTATAAAGAGGAGTTGGCTATGATCTTCTTTTGGCAGTCATTAAGAGTTTTTCTCTGTAACACTTTGCAGAGCATTAACGCATCCATGATCACTTGCGTCATTTCCATGATAGACTCTTCCTTCACTAACAAATCAGAAAATATCATTTCTATTGTCTAGAAATGACTCTGAATTTTCATTGTGAACGTTTTTGGTTGTGTGTCACTGAAGTCGGTATCCTCGTTGGTTTTGGCCGCCTTTGTCAGTCTTAAAAGCTTTTCTTCCGATGAGTTCTGAACTGTGCGAGTTTAATAACAGAGCTCTGGAACCAATCGCATAAAATGTCTCCAGGGTCCCAAGTTCGGTTATTAGCACGTCGAAATGGAGTTTAATGCGTGTAATCTGCAATCTTTAGGAGTCTGGATTTTGAAAGTGGGGAAAATGTTATCTCTTTGCATTGCCGCATCCGCTTAAAACCGAAACTCATCCGCGTAAAATAGAATGAAGGTGTCAAATCTTAAACCGCGTATAATCGAAAACGCGTAAAATAAACCCGCGTAAAAAGAGGGTGTACTGTAATCACTATGAAAGCTTGACCCGGAAGGTTGGCTCGTGAATTGTAAGCAGAGGCAGACCACTTCATTTTCAGTAAGTTACCGCCCTATTAGGCCAGTGCCAATAATGTTTGAGACCAAAAAAATTTAGAACAGGATAAAACCAGTTCGAAAGGCAAGAAAATCTAATAACATTAATAGGAAAAATAAATTACGGGCGAGCTGAGTTCAGGAAGGGGGTGTAGGGGGGTTTAAGGGGGGGAAAACGGTTTATCACGATTTGCGGAAAAACTAAGAGTCCTATCGAAAAAAACTAAATTGCAAAGTTGTTGGTAATAAAAAGATCTACAACTTTTTCATTTGCACTTTTTTTCTATAACCTCAAAATATATGCGAAAAATTCAAAAAACCGACTTTTTGGTTTTTTATTTTTATCTCCCACAAAAAAAAATTTTTTTTCACTAAATTTAATGAAAAGTTACCTTATTATGTCCCAAATACACTGTAATTTTTTGGATTTAAAATATTTATTTTTTCTCCTTATTTTGGTTCAGTAGTAAAAAAGCATCAGAATTTTCAATCAAAAATTCTCACGTCAAAATATCTGATTTTTTTTAAAAATCGGAGCAAGTTTTTTTCGTTGGAATCTCTACTTTTTGATGGTATAAAAAACAATGTACAATACTATGGAAAATTTTTGCAAAAAATGAAGAAAATCAAAAAAACTCGAGTTTGAAAAAAAAATCATCACTATGTAGAATTTTAAGCTATTTATTAAATTAACAGCAAACACAATAATTAACAGCAAACACAATTGGAAAACTGATTATTTTTCATAATATTCAAGGTTACACAGTTCGAAATTGCGGAAATTACTCATTTATCCCATCCTACAGTGTAGCTTGCTATTCGTAACTCCAAAGAACTATAGGGGGCACTGCAGTCACCGTCTAATGATGGATGAGAAGGGTATAAAACAAATGCATGCTGTAGCTTGATTTTTAATTATTTTAATATATTTTTATTTTTAGTTTGTGACAATGTCACATGGAAAATTTCATTTTTCGAGTAATTAAAGTGTACATTTTAATAAGGAGCTTAAAATTTTTACATAGTTATGACTTTTTTTTTTTTTCAAATTCGAGTTTTTTGATTTTTTTCATTTTTTGCGAAAAATTTCTATAGTATTGTATATTGTTTTTTATACCATCGAAAAGTAGAGATTCCAACGAAAGAAACTTGCTCCGATTTTTAAAAAAAATCAGATATTTTGACGTAAGAATTTTTGATTGAAAATTCTGATGATTTTTTACTACTGAATCAAAATAAGGAGAAAAAATAAATATTTTAAATCCAAAAAATTACAGTGTATTTGGGACATAATAAGGTAACTTTTCATTAAATTTAGTGAAAAAAAATTTTTTTTTGTGGGAGATAAAAATAAAAAACCAAAAAGTCGGTTTTTTGAATTTTTCGCATATATTTTGAGGTTATAGAAAAAAAGTGCAAATACAAAAGTTGTAGATCTTTTTATTACCAACAACTTTGCAATTTAGTTTTTTTCGATAGGACTCTTATTTTTTCCGGAAATTGTGATAAACCGTTTTCCCCCCCTTAAACCCCCCTACACCCCCCTTCCCGAACTCACCTCGCCCGTAATTTATTTTTCCTATTAATGTTATTAGATTTTCTTACCTTTCTAATTGGTTTTATCCTGTTCTAAATTTTTTCGACTTTTTACCATTTTCAAAGCTATTGGCACTGGTCTATATAGCCAGGGTTAAGGCAGAAATGCATCGCCAGCTCTGTCAATTCCAGCCGAAGACTGCAGTTTCGTGCTTATTAGCACTCATCAGCCCGGCATAGGACTAACCGAACGGGAGGTGGAAAACCTCTTAAGGAAGCCAAGAGTGCCAAACAAACTGGTAGCTAATATAGAATTAGCAGACCAGCCGAGTGACCGAAACAATGGTTCGGTTGGTCGTGTTGGTCACTCGGATGGTCAGTGCTAATTCTATATTAGCTACCAGTTTGTTTGGCACTCTTGGCTTCCTTAAGAGGTTTTCCACCTCCTGCTCGGTCAGTCCTATGTCGGGCTGATGAGTGCTAATAAGCACGAAACTGCAGTCCTCGGCCGGAACTGACTGACTGAGCTGGCGGTGTATTTCATGCACTTCGTTTTGCAATATATAGGTAGAATCCGCGAGACTTTACTGCTTATGCGTTCTTGCCGATACTCCGTAATAAAATTAAGTAGGCTGTTTTCGCTTCCAGTTCACTCTCCAGCGTTACCTTACTTGTGACAATCTAACTGGTAATGAGAAATGATAAGGTATCATATAGAAGATATTGTTACGAGTCCAGCCACTTCAAGAAATTCCTTAAATGACGACACAGTTCTTGAGAAAAGCACATGAGATTTATTTACAGCTATGTATAGGAAACGTAGTTAACAACTGCTAAATCAATCAGCAGCAATTAAGCATATATCAATTAACACCGTAAACTCAACGATGGCACACGTATTTACATCCAAATACGCAAAAACACAACTCAAAGGCTTCACAAAACGGAGCCAATACAATGCTCTCCAGCGCACAGCTGATATGATTCACAAGCAAAAACTAAACTCTCTTATTCAAATGCCACGCGCCTTTATACTGCTTTGGAAAGTTCGACGAAATTCTACAACTTTCTCACATTTACTTTTTATTCCATTCACAAATCTTCTCATTCAGAAATGGGGGGACCGTATACTACAGTCGAATGATGGGGATTGTATGTACATTAAAAGAAACTATTTACAGGTTACGTCACTAAGACAATTTTAGATGAAAGATAATGGAATAATCGCCAAATTTAGCCAGATTACAACAAATTAATCACAAAAATAATTACTATTTAGAGAATTTGTTACAATATTTTTAGGGTAACTGGTTTCAACTACTTTTAGTAAATGAGAATGTTACTAAAAGCATTAGGTTATGAATTTCACTTTCACAACCAATTTTGATGTGCAATGTAGGTGTTTCTATCCAACCCACAACTACTGTATTCTGGAGTAAATGGAAACAACTGAGTTTTTGACCCTTCCTATTTATTGGACATATAAATTTTTGTGTGCATATAACAGTGTTGTGTGTATTTTACATAAATTCAGCGAGGTACTTTTTTTGTAGGATTTTTCTTTTTAAACCATTTCCAATTACATTTGGAGGACTCAGTGAGTCTCATGCGACCTGCGTGCCACAGATTGAGTAATGTTGGTGTAAAATTTTTTAGCTTCTAAACTGATCGTGTATACAGTGGAAATTTTGTAATAAAAAATTTTCACGGGGAAACAAATTATGTGTTTTCATTTATACAGTAGTCTCTGATATTAAAGGAAACACGTGGGCTTAAAAGAAAATATGACTTTATTCGTTTTTGAACAGGCATATGGTCAACATTTTAGCCCTACTCTTCCTTAATCGTCCCTTTTTTAAAAATGCCAGAATATCAATTTGTTTAATTTTTTCTCAAACCTGAAATTTGATCCATCAGTGGCCATTATATAATGTACATGAGTCAGTAGTGGCCAAATTGCTATTTAGAAGTGGCCACCGGGTGGCCACTACTAAATCACACAATAATATTATGTCAGAAATGGGGCAGGTTTTTATGTAAAGAGATTACAACCTATTGAAAGGAAAATTGAGTTGATTTATGAAAAACCTTTCTGATTCAGTAGTGGCCACTCAGTGGCCACTTTTGAATTTCCCAACTTTTTTGGGATTAGTAGTGACCAGGTAAATTGTCAGTCAAGAAAGCAACTATTTCGAGTTGAAAACGTTGCAAACATGATCTTTCACATTTCATCACATGGTTACAGCTCTGAAAATGTTATTTTTTGGCATTGTTCTATTCATAATACAACACAATGTTTATATACCACGTTACGGAGAAGCGTTAGAAGACAGTTGAAAAAACATCGACAATCCAGGCGACCGTATTAAATAGTTGATAACAATTTTCCATGATGCTCTACCTACTCCTCCTTGAACTGCCCACTACACTATAGCCTGAGATCTACCTCCTGCAAGTTTGAATCCACTGGAACCCCTAGAATCCTTATTTTTAAAATATAAGCCTTAAAGTGGCCACTACTGAAGCAGTGGCCACTACTGGTGCATTTACCTTATATCGTAGTCTCTGATATTAAAGGAAACACGCGGGCTTAAAAGAAAACATGACTTCATTCGTTTTTGAACAGTCATATAGTCAACATTTTCATGCATGGGGAAATAAATAGAGTGTTACCATTCACCCCTACTCTCTGAGGTAAGAGGGAAAACGCTGATGAGTTAAAAGGAAACATGATTTCATTCGCTAACAGAAAGTAGTCAAAATCTTTCACACATGGGGAAATAAATAGAGTTGTTACAAATTCTGTGAATAATAATTATTTTTGTGATTAATTTATCGTAATCTAGCTAAATTTGGAGCTTATTAAATTATCTTTCATCTAAAATTATTGTAGTAACGTAACCTGTAAATAGTTTCTTGTAATGAATACACAGCCCCCGTACATTCGGCTGAAATATACGATCCCCTCATTTCTGATTGATAAAATTTGTGAATGGAAAGAAATAAGATAACGGTCTACGATTTTCGGGAATCTTGTGGAATATTTGAGAATTCTCTTCCGATGTCTATAAATATCCGTCCCGCATGATAAAAAGTCAGTCACGAGTTAGTTTTTGCTGTTGAATCGTTGCAGCGGTACGCTGGAGAGCATGTATTGCTCTGTCTTGTGAAGCCTTTCGAGCTGTATTTTTGCGTATTTCGATGTAAATACGTGTGTAACCGTTGAGTTTACGGTGTTGATTGATATTTGCTTAATTGCTGATGATTAATTTAGCATTTGTTAACGATCTTTCCTGTTCATAGGGTAAATAAATCTCCTGTGTTTTTCTCAAGAACTGTGTCGTCCTTTCAAGAAAGTTTGAAACTGCACCGGAACCTTTAACAGAGTGTTTCCATTTATAACGTAGTCTCTGGGCTAAAAAAGAAACACGCGGGTTCAAAAGGAAACATGGCTTCATTCGTTATTGAACGGTCAAATAGTCAACAGTTTCATACATGGAGCAATCAATAGAGTGTTTCCATTTACCCCTACTCTTTCTCTGTAAAAAAATTTCCAAACGTTACTGAGTATTTCCGTGTAACGTTTCGCGATTTCAATGGTTTTTACCCACTTCCTGGAAAAACCAAGTATCATCGTCAAAAAGTTTACAGAATTGTTACAAATTGCACAAATGGAGACTTTTCACTGTTGTGAAAAATATTTTTAGCTCCCAGTTTAAAGATTAACTGAAAGTATTTATAAAGTGAATCGGCATCAGTTCTAAACAACGGCCCGTCCAGACTGAGCTTCCAAAGAAGGCTAATAAGTCCTTGGAAAACGTAGCTTTGTAAGAATTGCGGCATAGAAAAATTCTTGTTAATTACTTGCCATTCTGTCTTAGCTTTGGCCATGTTAGCAATGCTGCTTTTGGAACTTCATTGATAAATCAGGAAAGCGCCAAATACTGTTATATTATCTTCCTTACTTGATTCTTATTCTCCAGAGCCACGACTGCCATTAACAGCAAGATTTCTGATTTTTTAAGGAAGGTTACTGAATTTGCGCGGAAAACGTTCCCGGTTTTTGCAAGATATGTGCCTTGCAGTAATTGGGCACGTCAGCTGCCCATTATTTTCCAGGAACGTTTCTGAATTGTTTTTACAGTGTTGGGGTAAGAGGAAATATGACTTCAATCGCTATTAAACAGTCATGTACAGTCAACTCTCAATAACTCGGAGTCCCAAGAGACCGTCTAAAACCTTCCGAATAATCTGTAGTTCGAGTTCCCCTCCCAGCCTTCTCAAGAAAAAAAAATATATTTTTCAGGAAAAGAGCAAAATGCTCTATCTATATATATAACCAGTGGCTACAGTAGTCTATTGCTATAGAGTATAGCAAGAGGCTATCTATAGTAAGAGGCTATAACCATCTTGTTTGGATGAAATTAATTATTAGTACTGCGCAAAAATATCTTTGCAGAGAATAAAGTTTACTTAGATACTTGGAAATGAGAAGTTATTTTGAACGACTGTTTAGTTTTTTTACTCATCTGAAAAAGTCATTCACTATGTTAACATAATTCAACCACGTTTTCAGAACGTTAAAGGTACTGCCGTAAAACAATTGCGAAATCTGATTACTACTTGCGGATTAGCTGGAGGGGGTACAGATTCTTTAACAGAATCTGCAATACCACACTGTAAAAACATTCCGAAACATTACTGACTATTTCCGTGTAACGTTTCGGGATTTCGATGGTTTTTATCCACTTCTTGGTAAAATCAGGTGTCACTGTCAAAAAGATTCCTGAATTACTACAAGTTGCATGAATGCAGATTTCTCACTGTTGTGAAAAATATTTTTAGCTCCCAGTTTAAAGATTATCGGAGCGTATTTATAAAGTGTATCGATTTCAGGTCAGTTCGCCCATGCTGATTAAGCTCCCCAAAGTAGCGAATTAAATGTGAACTACTTTGCTTTGCAAGAATTGCGGGCGAGTAATATTCTCGTTTCTTACTTGCAATTCTGGCTTAGTTTTGGCCATGTTTGCAAAACTGCTTATGGAACTTTCTTAATAAATCAGGGAGGTGCCAAGATATTATACACTGTAAAAAAATTCCGAAACGTTACTGGTTATCTCCGTGGAACGTTTCGGGATTTCAGAGGTTTTCACCTATTTCCCCGCAAAATCAAGTATCTTTGCAAAAAAGTTTCCTGAATTGCTAAAAGATGCACGAATGCAGACATTTCACTGGTGTGAAAGATATTTTTTGCTGCCAGTTTAAAGAATGACTGAGCATGTTTATAAGGTGTATCGGCTTCAATTTGATAACGGCTCGTCCAGATTGACTGAACTCCTAATGGGAGCAAATAAGTCACTGGATAGCTGCAGGAATTGCAGGTAAGACATATGGTTGGTTTTCGCTTGCAATTATTTTTGCAGCTTTGGCCATGGTCGCGGTAATGCTTCTGGACCCTTCTTGGTAAACCAGGAAGGCTCTAATCAAATACATTAAACCTATTTAATTTGTGTAGAAGGTTCACGACTGGCTTTAACAGGGGATATTTCCCAGCATTTCAGGAAGGTTACTCACTTGTATCGGAAAACGTTTCTGGTTGAAATTGGGCACATCAGCTGTCTATTATTTTCCAGGAACGTTTCTGAATCGCTTTTACAGTGTATTATACCTACTCAAGTTTACTCTGAAGGTCCAGAGACACGACTGGCTTCAAACGGGGTGATTTCTGAATTTTTCTGGAGGCTTCCGGGATAATTTCAGGAAGGTTACTAAATACTAGCGGAAAACGTTTCTGGTTTTTGCAAGGTATGTAACTGCCCATTATTTTCCAGGAACGTTTCTGAATCGTTTTTACAGTGCAGACTTTCCAAGAACTGCTTACACAATCGCTTCATAGAACAAGGATTTACATGCAGTAAAATTTTCTCCAATGTTCAAGAAATATTTAATTTTCACCCGGTTTACTTAAACAGAGATTTTAAAATGATTCCATTCTTCGGTCACTTTCTCTCAAAGAATTAGCTGCTACTCAATAAAATTTTTGATCGTCAGCCACGGGAAAAAGCAGATCAATTGGCAATTTTTCTCGCAATTTTGCAACATTGTGCGCATTAACGAACACTATTTTTGTAAAGAAATTATCCTCTTCATACAAACTGATATGCAAAGCAATGTGTGAAAGGAAAACTTATTATTATTATTATTAGTATTATTTATTTATTTATTTATTTTTTGCTGAGTAAATTTTTTTCATGGCATGAAAACGAAATGTTAGCATGTCATAACAAAAGGACCTTTCGGCTTCTGGGTTTGGTTCTAAATATCGAAATGTTGATAGTTGGTGCTGCCATCCACCGCGTGCTGTTTCAGCAAAATCAAACTTCCACCTAAATTGATGCTCGATAAACGGAAACCGTTCCTCTCTGCTTTAAAGCGAGCATCGCTATTCGGTCTCGGGTACCCGCAAGGTATAAGTAACAACAACAACAGTTATTATCTCTAATATCTCTTTCATTGTGACAGCTTTTATTTTGTGACTAGAAAGTTGCCTGTCAAGGTACGACAGGTGAAAATTGCTTCTACATGTGAACGAAGCCATTGCCTGTTTGGTGATATTTCAATAGTTGATATTTTAACCCTAACTCCAGTGGATTAACCCTAAACTCCAGTACGTAGCGTTCACTGTTGACCATTCTTTCGTTTCTTCATTCCACTAAAATGACACAGTCTTATCAGTAAAACAGTTAAGTGGCCGGATCGAGTTCAGCCTTGTCACGATAAAGCCTTTCCCAGCGTGTTAAACATTACCAAAACATATTATCCAATTATCATGTCGTGGTGCGAGTTTCATTGTTGAAACACGCGGGTTACTCGATTATCGGCTATTATATATAAGAGGACTAGAAAATCGCCCGTCAAGGTATGACGGGTGAAAATTGCTTCTACATTTGAATGAAGTCATTGCCTGTTTGGTGATATTTTGAAAGTTGAAGCCCTAACTACAGTGGATTAACCCTAAACTTCAGTAGGTAGCGTTCACTGTTGACCACTTTTTCGTTTCTTCATTCTCCTGAAACGACAATGTTACCAGTAAAACTGTTACGTTGCCGGATTGCGTTCAGCCTTGTAACGACAAAGCCTTTCCCTGCATGTTATACATTACCAAAACACATTATCAAATTATCATGCCGTGGCGCGAGTATCATTGTTGAAACACGCTGGTTACTCGATCATCGGCTATTATTTATATGAGGATGTCAAGGATTCTGACCTTTTGCATAACTTTGTAGAAACCCAGGAGAAGAAGAGCGCAGCGTGGGCTTTCACTCTTGGACTCATCTACCTCATCATAAGTGTGGAATGTGAGGATACTGGCAGTAAGAGAGCCTACAGCGACAGCTCAATCGGTGCATACTTCAGCGAAGTAAGTAACGTCGTCTTAACTTGACCGATTCCCAAATTACATAAAATTTGTCGTCAAAGTGTATGCCATTTGCGACACACTGCTATTTTGTTTTTTCAGTTTTCGTTAAATGATGCAGGATATAGAATGCAGCGAAGAAATGCGAAAGCAGTCAAAACGCAAGACGCACAGGTCACGTTCTTCATCACGACCAACTGGATAAAATGTCGGATGCGCGTAGTGAATTAATGAAATGTTTTCTTTTTCTGAACTATGGAAAGAATAATAGAGAAAACCGTTTTTTAGGTGTGTAGAAAACTAATTGCTAAAAAAAGGACGAGTTTTTCTTAGTATCTGCAACATTTGTATTTCCTTTAATGCAGTGTTTACTTTTTTGCTTCTGCAATACAAATGCACATTTTAGTGTTTTTCTCCTTTCGTACAAAAACACTAAAAATGGTAAATGTAAGATTTCAGCGAGTGTTAGCAGAAGGTCCCGGGTTCGATGCCTCTGGGGGTGCTGGACCAAGGATTGCTCTACTTCTGGCCTGGATCTAAAATCAGAGCTGCTTTCAGGGTCCCATCCAACTGGTTATAGCACAAAAACGGTAGGTTCGGGGGACCCTGGAGTGAAAAGTTAAAAGTGTTAGCAAATATCAGAAAAGCAATGATTTTCAAGATATAAAAAAATTGGTATTTATTACACACTCTGAAAAGTGAGTAATACGCTTATACTTCCTTTCCATTCTAAGAAACTTATTGCCACCATTATTAGTACCGTTGTAGCCCTATCTGTTTAAAAAGTCTAACCAGTTCGATGAAAGTGATTCCGAATCGAATCCTTGAACGCAACTACCTTTGATGAATGAACGCAGCAACCTTTGAACTTTTGCACCAAACGTGATGATATTTCTGCGTAAATTATAATAATGCGCTATACGAGACGGTAGAGCCCCTTGAAACGGAGAGGTTGTCTTCGCCGACATTTTGATTCCAAGACAAAGTTAGATCCAACCTCATTTCTAGTATTTATAAATACGTTATAATATTCGCTGGTTGCTATGTCGTAAAACGATTAATGGTAAGTTGGGTAAAATGTCACTTAAGGTGAATCTATAAAGATAACTTAGTTCACAAATTCAACAATAAATGTATCGGGAAATGTTTACTGTAACAAACCTCATTTTCACACCTTATTTGTTTTTTACTTGTATTAATAAAATCGTATTCATCTGCAGAATAAAATAACCAAACATCAAACAGGCAACGCATCTAAACCTTGGACACCAGTTTTCTACAATGAGGCTTTTGTAAAAATACAATTTTTTTCGCCCCTCAATTTTCAAACCAAAATGTTGGATAAGTCAGCTCCCCTTATATATACCGCCCCCCCTATACCGTCTTACGAAACGGTATAGCACGACAGTGGTTGCAAACTTCGAAGGGAGATAGAATACACCTAGAACGACCTTTGTTGTACGAAGAATGCATTTTGAACCCTGCAATGTTGTCTGATTCGAATTTTCATTCTATGACCGCTGTAGCATAACACTCTGTACTAGTGCCGCAGGTTGTGTGGGGTGGTTTAGGTGCAGAAACTCTCTAGAACAGTTGGTTTTAACACTTTCTGCCAACGCTAATACGGTAGTTTATGTACTGTAAAAGCACTAACTTTCACGAGGCCATTGCACGCAGTCGCGAAACTTGAAGCTTTGCGAAATTTTATTTCTTAAACTTTCTATTTTGCCCTTACGAAATTCGCGAAAATTCCGACGCGCGAAAATAAGTGCTTTTGCAGTGCTACATGTAGGGACTATTATGTCACCATCTCCCACACACACAAAAGGCAAACTGGCTGCGATAGTATAGTGCCCTTATATATCGCTCACTTCTTTCAAAAACGTTATAACTCAAAAAATCGCTATTTTGAGTTATTCTTTTTTTTTTTTTTTAACTGCCATGAATAAGTAGCATATCTCTGCAAGACCTGCATTTCTATAACTTAATATTTCACCTTTACATTGTAAAAAAAAAAATTCTGAAACGTTACTGATTATTTCCGTGCAACGTTGCGGGATTTCACGGGTTTTCACCACTACCCCGTAAAATCAAATATCTTTGCAAAAAAAAAATAATAATAAATAAATAAACTCCTGAATCGCTTCAAGTTGCAAGAACGCAAACTTCTCACAGGTGTAAAAAAAAAAAAAAAATAACTGAGTTTATTTATAAAGTGTATCGTCTTTATTTCGATGAAGACCCGCCTGGGTTGACTGAGCTCCCAATGAGAACCGATAAGCATCTAGATAAATGCAACTTTGCAAAGCAAGAATTGCAGTCAAAGTAGATTGGGCACATTACTTGCATTTTTGCCTTAGCGCTCGCTCTGGTTAAGGTAGCATTGATGCTTCTGGAGCTTTCTTAGTAGCTGTGGAAGGTTTTGACCACTTTCCTTTATTTCTTTCGGAAAGATTCAAAGCTCCTTTCAGGAAGGTTACTGAATTATAGCAGAAATCGTTCCTGGTTTTTGCAAGATATGTTACTAGCAGAAATTGGCACATCAGCTGCCCGTTAATTTCCAGCAACGTTCATGAATCGTTTTTACAAATGCTTTAGTTTCGCAAATGCTTTAGAGAGCAAAAGCATTTGCATTTTCAAGTATATTTTCGGAATGTTCTTTTCAAAAATCTCACATCTTGGGTTGTGTTTGATCCACTAGGCATGAAACATCTGTATCGTTTAGTGAAAGATAGTATCATTTAGTCGGAAAACAGTATTGCACACAAAAAAGTAGCACTTTCATCCTTATATCTTAATCAAGACGGCAATATTTGTATTAATGTCCGTATTGTAAGGAGAACAATTAGTTGCAATAATTGCTCTAAATTTCAAAGTGCAAATTTAAGATATTTCAAATAGTATCTTTAAAATTTAGTGTAAGAAAGTCATAAATAAAACGCTTTTTTTCAATACTTACACTTTTTTACGCTTCTTCTTCATGAAGAAACAAAAAATTTTCTTGAAAAAAAAAAAAAAAAACCTTATGCGTAAAAAAAGAGCTCAATCAGTGACTTGAAATATAGTTTTACTACATGATATCTTACTTTTAATTTTTAAAATCGCTTTCCTGAAAAATCACATTTTTTGTGATATGACATTGTTGAAAAGAGGGAGCGATATACAGGTCGTCCCGAAAATGACCGGTCACTTGAAAAATCAAGAAAAACTAAACGAGTAAAGATAGAAAGACGTGGTTCTTTGCAATAGGCTTAGGACAACAGTAAATTTTCATACATGCAAACATAAAAAAATTAGTTAAAATGTTCTTCAACAGATGGCGCTACAGGTAGTTTAAAAGGTATAAAAGAAAACGCAGTCTGTAAGATCGTTAAAATGACCGGAACATTTGAAAAATCAATAAAGACAGCGACAGAAATACACCGTTTCTTTGCAATATGCTTGAAAAAGCAGTAAGATTTTAGAGAGACACCTCTGAAGCCTCCTCTAAATACCTGCAGCGCCATCTATCGTCGAACATTGTAACTAATTTTTATGTTTGTATGCATGAAAATTTACTGTTGTCCTAAGCATATTGCAACAAACCGCATCTTTAACTGCGTGTAGTCTTATATCTCTCTCTTATTTATCTCTCTACCCGTTTAGTTCTTATATGTCTCTCTTATATCTCACTTCTCTCTCTCCATCTTTATATCTCTCTTGTCTCTCATTGTAGTCTTATATATCTGTCTACCCGTTTAGTTTTTATTGATTTTTAGAAGTGACCGGTCACTTTTGGGAGACCCTGAATGTACGTGTGTAGTAGTAGTAACAGAAAAAATATCTGTTACGTATTTTGTTGTTTCTTATATTTAAATTTGAGTGCATACTGTTCACGAAAGAAATTTTAGTTTTCAAATTAAAATTCAGGTCGTAAAGGTTTATCAACCTATAGTCGGTGCAAACCTAACCTGGGAGCACTGTGAAGGCTACGCCGCAGGTCCTAAATTACAGCATTGCGATTAGCCGGTTTACGCTTGCCCCAAATATAGTTTTTTTTTTCTTTTTCTTCCTCCCCTGAAATTGTGCTATGATAAAAATGGCCACCATTCTTATTATTTCTTCATTTTTTCTCAATTTAAAGAGGACATGCTGGTGGAATGAAGTCTGCAAACGAGAGTTCCAAGTTCGATTCCGGTGCAGGTGCCCTCGCTGGTCCTTCTGCAGGTCTCCGGGGAAGTACTACGATGCTTACTGTTCCATCACCAGAACCGGTTACATCTGGTTGCAGCAAGAGGCGGACCACGACGACTGATGATGCTCCACTCGACAATTTGTATTCGAGAACGTAGCACGAAGAACTTAGCTTCATGAATTTTTCATCTCCTATGATTAAAACCCTGCTCCATCAGTTGAATTATTTTCCGAGAGAAAAGCAACATTTGAGTTTTTATGACGATGTTACTTTATTTATTTACTAGCGGTACCCGCACGGCTTTGCCCGTAGTAGAAAATTAAAAGGTCATGTGGTTCGCCTGTATAATGGATGATGAATTTCTCGCCAATTCGCAAAATTCATTTGCTCGCCCATGGTATGGTCCCACGTTATGAAAATTTGGTAATTCACTCGTCCACGTTATGATAATTTGCTCGGTAAAATGTTCTTGAAATTGGAATAGAAAAAAAAACAAAATCGAATTTTCGAAAAATCGCTTCGAGGTGCACAACCCCCATGTTACAAACTAATTTTGTGCCAAATTTCATGAAAATCGGCCGAACGGTTTAGGCGCTATGCACGTCACAGAGCTCCAGACAGACACACTTTCAGCTTTATTATTAGTAGAGATTTGTTAGTACAATGAGTTTGATTTCATGGCGACAGTCTCATCTGAATAAGATTGCGTTTTTAAAGTTGCAATACATTTTCATTAATCTAAATTAAAACCGATTGAGAGCCATCAAAGATTTTGATCATCCTTTTCGTTAATCTAAATTAAAATCGATTGAGAGCCATCAAAGATTTTATATCATCCTTTCCGTTAATCTAAATTAAAATCGATTGAGAGTCATCAAAGATTTCAGATCATCCTTTTCATTAATCTAAATTGAAATCGATTTAGAGTCATCAAAGATTTTCGATCATCCAGTTTAATTTGAGTTGGGATAACTACACGTACACTGTAAAAAATAAATAAATAAAATAAAGTAAAAAAATAACAAAAAACTTTCCTGAAAAATAATCGGCAGCTATTGCGCCTAATTCTTTGCCAGTAACATATCTCGCCAAAAAACATGAAGCTTTTAAGCTAAAGTCTTTCTGAAAATAACCTGAAAGCTTTCTGAACCGTTCAAAAACCTTTCAAATAAAAGACAGTCACGCGTATGAAATAAATCAGGAAGGATTAAAGAACTTACATATATTTACAGAACTAGATTAGCATCATCCTGGTGTTCTAGGTTCTCCAAGAGCCTTTTAGCGAATGCGGCCAAAGCTAACACAAAATTGCAGGAGAATAAATAACGCCTTATTTGCCAGAAAGTCTTGGTGAACTACAGACCACAGTCAATACACTCTCATTTAGAACTCAATCAATCTAGAAGAATCGTAGTCGAGATGCTGAGACTAAAGTAGAAGAAAAAAAAAAAACGTAAAAAAAGCACAAATTTGCCAATTACAGCAGACACGTGTTTCGGCGTTACAGGGAACGCATTTTTCAATGCAAAGTCTTTTCATCCATAAGCTCATTACTTTTTGCATTGAAAAAGGCGTTCCCTGTAACGCCGAAACACGTGTCTGCTGTAATTGGCAAATTTGTGCTTTTTTTTAACGTTGTTTTTCTAACTTTACTGTACAGCACAAAGGTTATTTTTTTTTTATCTTATGCTGAGACTATTTTGATACTGGTAACTAGAAATATTTTCCACACCAGTTAAAATCTTCATTCGTGCAAATTGTAGCGATTCAGGTAGGTTTTGGCAAAAAAGCTTGATTTTCACAGGGAACTGGCGCTGTCTGGAACGTTGTCTAGGTATGTGGGATAATTTAACGAACATCCGGATTAAATACTGAACAAGAAACCACTGTGGGATCGCTTGGCGAATCTAGGTAGATTTGGCTTTTTGAAGCATTGCGATTGGTTGGAACTGAGAACGAACAATTCGGAGCAATGGAGTTTTGTGAGAAATACAACAAAAATCTTGATTAATTATCGAGAAAATCTAGGGGCGATTTTGGAATCTACATAGGTTTAGATTAATAATAACAAATTCCCAATAATTCGGACTTAAGATGGATGATATCGACAATTTGAGACAGAGGGCCATCCCAACTGACCAAATTCCGTATTGGGCGGGAAATCCGAAACAATATGTGCATTTGGGAGGCAAAGGTATAATATCAAAAGGAAAACTGATCCAGATTAATATAAATCTGAAAAGAGAGCTGTGGGAAATGCAGGGCGAAAATGTATATATAGAGAAATCAGAAGAAGTAGAGGTTGTTAGAAAGGTCAACACATAGGGGCGGACTGGATCCCCGCAAGAGGTCGTCAACCTTGGCCTCTAAAGGGCGGGGAAAAAACGGTGCATAAAAAAGGGCAAAAAAAAAACTGCAATTAAAAAAAAAGAAAGATTGAAAGAAAAGAAAAGAAAAAGAAATAAATAAAGAAAAGAAAAGAGAAAGAAAGAAGGAAAAGAAATGAAAAAAAAAATAAATCGAAGGGAAGTCGCACAGGTTTGTGAGCGAAAAAAAAAGGAAATTACACCGAAATATTAAAAAAATAAATTACTTTGAAAAAAAACTTTTTTTTAATAAAAAAAGGTGTTCCGACTTGAGGGCGCATCGGTCCGCGGGCCGTGCCCCTGTCAACACATCCTAGTGATGCAAACGCGATTGGGGGAATTACGCATTCGAGCCTCAGAGACTACTGTAGTGATTCTCAACCGGTGGTTCGACAGACCGATACCGGTCCGCAGAAAAATTTGACCGGTCTTTACAGATTTTCACTTGTCCACGTAAAAAAATATTCTTTAAGAAAAAAAAAGAGAGAAAGAAAACACTTTCATCAATCACATACAGGGTGTCCTGAAAAAGACTGACTGTTTTCAAAAATTTATAACAGGAAAACGGTAAATGATTAAAAAAAAAAATTCTTACAGAAAATTTATGTGGTGAGCCGTAATATTTATACCCGAGTTCCAAATTTTAGTTGAAAATTTTTCCAATAGATGGCGCTGCAGATAGTAACCCCGTAAATAAAAAAATGACACCATAATTTTTCGAAAATAATGAACGAAATAACAAAACAATATTTTCAAACAATCGTCGGCTGTAATTCCATGTCGCAATCGGAGGAAATATCGGTGAATTTTATTTATTTATTTATATATTTTTTGACTTACGGGCTTTCTATGTGCAGCGCCATCTATTAAAACATTTTTGAAGTAAAATTTGGAACTCTGAGGGAAAAAATTTAGCGTCCACCACATAAATTTTCTGCTAGAATTCATTTTTTATCATTAACCGTTCTCCTGTTATAAAATTTTGAAAACAGTCAGTGTTTTTCAGGACACCCTGTTATAATTTCATACATTTTTTACACGAGTTTTGAGATTATTTTTAGAAGTTTCTTTTATTTTATTTTTTTTGCAATGCTTATTATACTTATGCATAATTATATTGCGATAATTACTTATATTATTCATAACATTCAAATATTTTTGTAACAGTTCTTAATTAATAAGTAAAGTTTTTTATATGTATTTATTAATTCCTTTGTTATTATTATTATTTTGTAAAAATGGAAAAACCTCTGAGCCGTTCGCAGAAATTTTTCGCAAATGTTTAACGTTCCACAAGAATAAAACTATTTTCCTCCAAAAATGGTGGGAGGAGGGGAGGAAAACATCGCTGGTTCGTAAAGAAACGTGTTTTTAACTGTTCGCAAATGTAAGATGAATAAGAAAAAAAAAAGAAAGAAAACACATGACAGAAGTATTTTTTAAATGCTCTTGCCGGTCCGCGGGTCAAAATACAGGGTGTCCTGAGAAAGACTGGCTGTCTTCAAAAATTTATAACAAGAGAACGGTTAATGATAAAAAGCAAATTCTTGCAGAAAATTCATGTGGCTAAATTCCCCCCCCCCCTCAGAGTTCCAAATTTTAGTTCAAAAATGTTTCAATAGATGACGCTGCGCATAGTAAGCCTGTAAGTCAAAAAAGAAGAATTGAAATTCACTGATTTTTCCTACGATTGCGACATGTGATTACAACCGACGGTTGTTTGAAAATATTGTTCCTTTTATTTCATTTATAATTTTTGAAAAATTATGATATAATTTTCATTTTTTTTAAATTTACGGGCTTACTATCTGCAGCGCCATCTATTGGAAAAATTTTCAACTAAAATTTCTCAGGTGGAAAACATTTACGACCCACCACATTAATTTTCTGCATGAATTATTATTTTTTTATTATTTACCGTTTTCCTGTTATAAATTTTTGAAAACAGTCAGTCTTTTCCAGGACACCCTGTAGGTTGAGAAACGCTGGACTACTGCAACCGCAGAATTCTGTTTTACTCTATATTTGCTCATCCGCTTTCACGTACAGGCGCAGAACAAATAACTTCATTTGTGAAATCAGCATAGAGTTGAAACTAAATTTTTATTAATATGCCTCAGCACATTTTGGAAACTGGGATACACTCCTTGGTTAAAATACACTATTTCGACTGAATGTGAATTTATTTCGGTTACAGAATGAACCAAAGAGAACTGACACATTTTTTTAAATTTCATTTAAAGCACCTGGAAGAGTTGAATTTTCCTCAACATTGCAAAAAGCAAAGGGTTTTATTTTCAAATTCACGGAGAAAGTTGCCAACAAATCAAAATTTTAAGTGTTTTTTTTTTTACTTTTCATTTTTTTATTTTTTATTATCTGTTTTTTCACAACTAACCAAAATAAAAAATAAATAAATAAATAAGACGAATGACATGAAAAAAAATAAATACATAACGCAAAAAAAAGGTAATTAACTTTGGTCGAATTAACCCAATCCAGTATGATGTTAAATTGTTGAATGTTGCTTCTCAATTGAAATTACTCTCACGAAAGTAGCACAAGGAAAGAAGAAAACATTATCCCTATAGCTACGCATTGAAGTGACATTCATCCAGGGTTGGCGATAACTTGGCGATTGCTTTGACAACTGTCATTGGTTGATTGGATTTTTTAAAGAGAGAGAGAGAGAGAGTGATAGACCTTTAACTTTATATAAACACTATGTTATAAAGAGCAAAATGCTAGTTTTGTAGTTACGAGTTCACCTTTTGTCATTTCCAAATATTGTTCTTCGAAGATCGTATCTTTATAGAAATGTACATAAGAAACGCAAGGACAGAACGGTTAAATTTGAAATTTAACGTACAGTCTTCCAGTTGTTATGATTTCTTGGTGACAGCATTTAATTCCTGTATGCAAGTAGTTTATGTAAGTAAAGAGCATGTTATTAGATGTAAACTTGGTACTTGAATTAAAAATAAAATGTTATGTTGGATTTAGAAAAAAAAAAAAATAATTATGCTAAGAAACTACATAGCACTTTTTTGGAGAAATCAAAATCGATGAAAACAGTGTTAACTAAGGAAAACATCAGCAATTAATGACATGCACATACAGTATCCCCACTGAAGTTCCTTGTCACCCTCTTAATTTCGGAACGACTGCTGCTATCTTTATGAACGTGATGTATCTTTATGAACGTATGTGAGTGCTACCATGTTTTCGTCGGCCGTCCCTCCCGTCAATCCCGAGTTTTTCCACCCGAAACAGGTTTTCTTTGCTGGTTGCCGTGACAGCAAGTCATCTTGGATCAGAAGAACCTTGATATCTGACGGCCGTCAAAAGTAGGACAGCATTTCATTGGTTCCCGCCAAGCAGGGCACTTTTCTCTCTGGCGGGTGATTTCAGCTACGTGATTGATGTGCAGCGACCGTATGTGAATGCTACTCTGTTTTCGTCGGCAGTCCGTCACGTCAAAAAACAGGATGGACGGGACGGTCGGCCGATAAGTGAACTGCCCTTAAATCGAATAAGAGCTACCGAATGAGGCCGCTCACAGCGCCACTAGGCGGAAGACAGCGGAGTAAGCTTTCGTATCTTGAAAACGCAACGAGATAGGGAAAAAAAGTTAATTACAAAGTTGTGGAGCGTTATCGATTAAGTACGAAAAAACACCTTTTTGAAAAGGATGTGAAAAGTTGAACGGTTAAAACGTGTACTTGGTTTCCGTGATTTCACGTAAACGCCCCGGATTCACGTTCCTGTGACATCACAAAATTTGGAAGGAATGACATACAATAATCTTCCGGGTTAAACATGACACCTAAATGTCAAACAAAGGTAATCTGTAACAGCTTGGTATTTGTTTTTTCTATCTCAGATCATTTTCTCACGTCTCAGTGTTGGAATTAACGAAAAACAAATCCGCGTTTTATCGTTCTACTTTTGCATTGATGTTCACAAGGTGTCGTTTTGTTCAATCGATGATGCTTTACTATTTTGTAAATCACTTTTTTTACCCTATACCAATCCGTATTCGAGATAGAAATTCTAACTCCGCAATTTTCCTCCAGGTGGCGTGGTGAGCGGTTTCTTTCTGTAGCGCATATCCGATTTACTCCTTCGAGATGCCACTTTTATAGAGATAGCAGCAGCCGTTCCGAAATTAAGAGGGTGACAAGGGACTTTAGTGGGCACAACGTCTTTAGAGGTGAAAGGAAAAACCTTGTTTAGCTGCAAAAAGCTTCTCAATTGGATCTCAGCTTTTGGAAGAAAGAACGACATATAATTTTCATAGTCCTTAACCCTCTCCCCTTGCCATACCCTTCCCTTAACATTTAGTAATATATATTCAACTAAAGGGTGTCCTGAAACAGACTGACTGTTTTTAAAAAATTATAACAGGAAAACGGTTAATGATAAAAATTAATTCTTGTAGAAAAATCATGTGGTGGGCAGTAAATCCCCCCCCCCCCCACACACAGAGTTCCAAATTTTGTTCAAAATTTTTTCAATAGATGGCGCAGCAGATGGTAAGCTTGTAAGACTAAAACGAAGAATTGAAATTCACAGATTTTTCCTTCGATTGTGACATGTGATTACAGTCGATGCTCAACATTTTGAAAAAAATGTTACGTAATTTTGTTCATTAAAAACTTTTTCGAAAAAGTATGATGTAATGTTCAATCTCTCTGTGATTTACAGGCTTACTATCTGCAGCGCCATCTATTGGAAAAACTTTGAACTAAAATTTGCTACTTTGGAGGGGGAAAAATTTACGGCTCGCCACATGAATTTTCTGCAAGAATTACATTTTCATCATAAACCGTTTTTCTGATGATTCTGGACGTAAAACGTTTTAAGATTAATATTTCTGTCTTTAATCGCCCATCGTGATCAGTGCCATTTGGTAAACGGGTTTAATGACGTCGATCCAAAGTCGTTATGGGTGAGCGGAAAGTATTCGGCAAGGGTTTTAAAAGGTTTCTCGAATGACCAGTAATGCTTTTTTAACACTAGAGTTACGAAAGGGGTCCTTCTGACCCCAAGCGAACTTATTTCGCTAACTGCTTCTCTGAATTTTCATAAAAGCACAATCCTTCCTTGACTTTTCCAAAGTCATCGTGCTGTGAAATAATACAAGTTTTTCAAGATTTTTTTTAAAGCCCAAACTTTAGGGTTATATCCAGGGTGATCACTGATCAGCGAATAAGCCCTGATTTCAAAATTAAATATCTCTACAACAAAGATCGATAGAATTATGCGGTAAACTGTACGTTCATTAGCAAAACTGTAAAAATGGTGCACAATAGTTTAGAAAACTTAGTTACGAAAATCGTCAACAGATGGCACTCTGCGCTGAAAACTTTTTCTTTGAAAGGAATCTGAAAAGAACCAAATAAAGTGTGTGTGTGTGTGAAGCTGTTTTTGCAATCAGAATACAATTTTTTCAAAGTGTTCACTGTTCGAAGCAATAACGTGGCGTAAACGAGCAATAAAATTCGACGAGACATTTTACAATGTCTCAACGGAAATGGAATCACATGTAACACCAATCAACGATTCAAGCTTATCTAGAGAAGCGGGATTGTTTCCACATACATCATCTTTAAATGCGCCCCACAGAAAAAAGTCACAAGGAGTCAGATTAGGAGAACATGGTGGCCGATCTGTACCTGTGTCAGTAAGACCAGTCGATGCCTGGCCAAGCTTCCAACGCTAGCTGATTGCTGACATATTGATTCAAAAGTTTAACGTAACGTTCAGTAGAACATTGAATCGGTTTTGAAAGCTGCGACGTGTTGTCGTAGGACGACGTTGTAATCGGTGGAACTCCAGTTCCAGAAAAAAAAAAAGAAAAAAGAAAAAAAAAAAACACGTTCTTCAATGAAATACATTATTTCACTTCTTAGCTAGCCTCTTTTCATCATCCAACAGTCGTACTTATCGCTCTATACTTCGAATCACATTATAAAGGCTATGGATAGGCCATTGTGATTACAGCGTCATGTGTGGACTATAGAAAACATCCCTGCCTGACTTTTAGAGTATTTTACGGGGCAGTTCATTCTCAATGCTAGGAGTAAACTGTTTCTAATTATGAAACTAAAACGAGGGTAATAAGAAATGACTCAAGCAGATAAATTTAAAAATTTTACTTCTTCTTCTTCTTCTTTTTCGGCACTACAGCCTAAGGCAGACCAAGACCGTCTCAATCAGTTTCCTCCATCCCGCCCTGTCTAGAGTCCCTTCTAGCCCTGTCTGAAACAGATTTCCTCCATCCACTGAGGCCAACAGTTTTTATGTCTTTTTCGGCACAGTCGAGCCATCTGGTTGATGGGCTCTTGCGCGCAACATCTGGAACTGTGAAGGTGACTTTATGGGTTGGGTCACTACTACCTAGTCTAAAGAGGTGCCCCAGCCATCTGATGCGATTGGCTTTAATAAAGTGGACAATATCTGGCTGTTTATAGAATTTTTTATGTATCTCAAAGTTATAGAGAGTGCGCCATCTGTTGTTTTCCTGGACAGCACCAAAAATTCTTTTCAAAATTTTCCTTTCAAAAACCATCAACGATAAATTGCAAAATAAGATAATTGCTGCCGAAAGAAGGCATAAAGATGAATATAATTTCCTCATGGGAAAAATTAACGAAAATAAATTCTCAGAAGTTGAAAAACTTAAAAATACAATTGATTTACTCAAATTGCAAATAGATAAACCCCCTGAAGAAAAACGGGTAAAATCCCTAAATATTAACTACAAACCGCAGGAAAATTCCGAAGTAAAAAATTCTACCAACGGCAGTAAAAAGAAGAAAAATAAAAAACAAAAAGCACAAAAAGCAAAGGAAACGGTCTTGAATACCGAAATCAATAAAAATGAAGAAACTGGGATTTCAAATATCAAAAATGAAGAAAAAGTTCATTAACCAGTTTTAACTGAACAAAATAATTCAAATGACAAAATCACCCAAATTAACGACATCCCCGGGGACCAAAACCTTTTGGAAGGGGAAAAATCAAAAGCTGATTCTGATGATAATGAATAATGCATAACAAATAATGACAAGATTGAACTTGATTCTAATACATCTGAAAATGTAAATTCTGGTAGTGAAACAAGCTCACTCCAGGGTTTTGAAAAATCAAAAAGGACACAAATCCCGCCCATTTGGGTTGACGATATAAAAAACACTGAAGGAAAACTAAAAATGTTCTCAAACGCTGTTAATGAAACCATTACTGGGAAAATTAAAAATGATAAACTATTATGCTATGCACCTAATATTGAAGCATACCATAAACTTAAAAATTTTCTCACAGAAAACAAAATGTCACACCACGCCGTAAGATTAAAAACTGAAAAAATCATGAAAGTTATCCTACGAGGCCTCCCAATTAACGCCGACCTTGACTGGATAAAAGAAAAACTTGAAGATAAAAATTTCTCAATCTTACACCTATCACAACTACATAAAGGACCAGAAAAGCGAAAACTGCCACTGTTCCTAATTCACCTAAATGAAAATAGCTCAAATAAAAATATTTGGGATATTTAAAATTTGGGAGAAATTCCAATCTCCACAGAAAAATTGAACACAATTAACAATGTCAAACAATGCTGGAACTGCCAGCAATATAATCACTCTTCATTCGGATGTAACCGTCCCCCAGTTTGCTTGGTATGCGCTGGGGAACATAAAACATCACATTGCAGTAAAAACAAATCACAAATAACCCCCAAATGCATTAACTGTGGTGCACAACACACTGCAAATTATTCAAATTGTCCAGCTAGACTGTTAATCATTGAAAAGATTAGATTTAAGAAAAACCAAAGAAATAAAAATGAAAACACTATTCCCAGGACTTTAGAAATTTCTCAAACTGAAAACACTAATAAAGTCCCAAATATTCCAGAAAATCCTCTTCTCCAAACGCTAACTACCACTATCAAAACAATAATACAAGAACTTGGAAAAATGAATAACACTCCAAGTTCTAATATCACTGAAACACTACCATACTAAATTTTACTATGGTAACTCGACCTTTCTCTATAATTACCAGTAGTAATAAATAAATCATTAATTACCGATTTTTCAATTAAAAATCAAAAAATTTAAAAATTAACAGCAATTCCCTGAAAAGAGGCCAACCGGCTTTGCAGCCAGCCAATGAGAGCGCTCCCCTGTTCATTGCATTCTCCCAATCAGAGAACTTGAATTTTGTACTAATGAGATGCATCATATTTCGAAATTATTTAAATTTTTTATTTAAATATTAAATTATCCCAATAGTTAAACATTTAAAAACAAATAAAACTTCTTCTGAAGCAATTCACTAGATGGCGCAAGCTTAACTTGTGACCGTGAAGATACAGTTTTAAAGTTTCTTAACTTTAAATCGACTTAACTGTAATTGTAAAAATGAGACAAGATAAAGGGACCCGAAATCCCACGATCTATCCCCCATTCGAAGAATATATCTATCTTCTGCTTTAGTTAAAGCCCAACACTCATTTCCATAAGTTAGGACTGGTCTTAAAAGGGTCTCGTATATGTTTATTTATTTATTTTGGTAAAAAAGTTTACTAGCATTAATGCTGACAAAACCAAATATATGGAAATGAACCATAAATCATTTGATTCTACCCCATTCTTTGTTAATGGCTACTCATTGGAATCCGTTGAAGAGTTTAAATATCTTGGAAGTGTCATCACTAGAAACAATGATATTAGCATTGAAATCAATTGCCGCCTGGCTATGGCAAACTGCTACTTTGGTTTGAAAAGCCAATTAAAAAGTAAAAAAGTAAAAATTTTACTTCTTGCATGTTAATATCTACAAATTATTTTGTAAGAAGAAACACTTTGAACGAGGAATAAAAATTGGAACAATTTTCATTTGCAAGGAAGTCTTTTTTGGTTTTAATCTTGTTGTAAAAATCTTCACAAGCTCTTATCCGCGGTACTAATTTTTAAGTCATTGTCACAAATGACAAAGTAATTATCCTTCCTAGTAAATTATTTTTAGATTTTTTGGTCATCTGTAATCAAATTTATCTTTTTAAGGGACATAAAGTAAACCGGCCGAGACACCGGGATTTTGTCTGACAACCGAAGCTGTTCCGGTCAAACCGGTACGTCTGGCAAGCCTAGGAACAGAGTTATTCATTTATAATTTTTATATAACATTTCTCTATTAGCCTACCTATTTCTTTAAACTGGAAAAAGGATTATTTTTTCATACATTTGAACAGGGAATGAAAATTAACAAACTTGCTTCCAGCATATAATACGATGCAATAATTCAGAAAAATGTATGTAATGTGATTCGCAAAGGGATGTTTATCTTATGTTTTACACAGACGAGAAACATGAGTTTCTATCTGCACTTGAATAATGATTTGCTTTTATTTAATTCTATAAAAGCTAACGATGCAGGTCTCTTAATAAATACAACAAGCCGTTAAAAAAAACTGGTAGAAAATTGTCACCTATAATTCAGTGGCCAGTTCTAAAGCGGGATCACTAGAATATGAAATCTGCCACTTTATAAAACCAAATCTGGAGGAACAGAATCATTACTACATCAACACATGTTAGAATCATCCCTTAATAAAATCAACCGCTCCGTTTTATAAATTCGAAGTTTCGGAAGAGCATATCTTAAAAACGGAAAGAAGAAAAAAAATTCGCTCTTCTTTTTCCTTCTTGCCTGAATAGCACCTAAACTGTGTGTGTGTGTGTTTGTGTGTGTGTTTTTTTTCAAGATTTGAAAGCAGTGTAACACTTATATAACAAATTTCTCATAAACACACGTTACATATTTACACATCTCTGATGAAGATAGTGGAAAGGATGAGGCTTGAGAACTCTCCCCCGGGGTTTTCTTTCAAAATCAAAATTACAAAAACACCCTGCTAGCCTACCTTTGGCAATGTAAAATGAAGGGATAAATTTCCGGGATTTATAACTCCATTCACTTTCTTTGCTATGTCCTCAGCTTTCTTTTACCCGACTACTGCCGAGCCAAAAGGAATGCACGAAATACATCGCCAGCTCAGTCATTTCCAGCCGAGGACTGCAGTTTCGTGCTTATTAGCACTTTTCAGCCCGGCATAGGAAAGTGACTAAACTGGAGATGGAAAACTTCTTAAGGAAGCCAAGAGTGCGAAACAAACTGGTAGCTAATATAGAATTATGATTTTAACAGTGTATGACCACGGTTGACCACCGTACTGTTTGACCACGGATTGTATGGAATTGGCAAACATCTAGTTAAGGCGACTCCATCTGAATGAGGGGAAAAATAAAAATTTTATGCGCGCATTTTGCTTATTTGAATGAGACTCTGCTTAATTTGAAGGCTATCATACATCTGCAAAATCTGACATCCTTCCATTTCCGCGTGTAAACCGGATGTTTGCCTTTCCATGCAATCCGTGGTTAGACAGTATGTTTGAAATACATGAAATACACCGCTAGCTCAGTCATTCCAGCCGAGGACTGCAGTTTCGTGCTTATTAGCACTCATCAGCCCGGCATAGGAGTGACTGAGCTGGAGGTGGAAAACCTCTTAAGGAAGCCAAAAGTGCCAAACTGGTAGCTAATACAGTCAGACCTCGATATAGTTAAGGTCACTCCACGGGACTTCACAAAACTGACCTTATAAGCGGGGTGACCTTATAACCGATTCATATATGTATTTATTGATAAATAAGGATGTATTTAGAAGGATGTATACATTAATTCTTTTCAAAATTTAATACGTCCAAAAACATCTGTTAATTAAATTATAACAGTTGAATCGATTTGAACCAACTGAAATTTTTGGAATTAATAAGAAATTTTGAATGCAGTCAATTTCTTTAGTTTAAGTACAATGGTTTCTAAGTATCTTAGGAAAAATTTCTTCGGCTTCTAATGACAGGTAAAAAATTGGTATATGTACATGCTGAGTGCTCACGTTACTTTGCTTCATATTTTAGTATCACCTTCGTAACACTCACTTTCTGCTGTTAATTTACTATGTTAATAGGAAAAATGACTTCACTTTTTAAGGATCGTACATCGCGGGAAATTCTTGGAAGTGAATCGATAAGGCAATGAAATCATTTAAAAAAGTTAGACAAAAGTGACCTTATAAGCGATTAATGTATTATGGCCTGACCATATATCCGATAATACATAACATAGAATTCCTATTCAGCTAGCCGGGACTTTCGAAAAGTGACCTTATATGAGAGGTGACCTTCTAAGCGGGTGACCATATATCAAGGTCTAACTGTATAGAATTAACACAGACCAGACGACGAGTGACCGAAGCAATGGTTCGATTCAACTCGAAGATTGAAGGCAAGACATGGCCGCATTTCCCGGCCAAAAGATTTCAAAAGCTTAAATATTGCTATTTTATTAATAACAAGCAGGTTGATATGGGAAGTTGAAGATACCCATACTAAAAGATTAAAATGGTGTTCAAAGCTGTTTTATTAATTTAAAAATAATTGTTTTTATACCCGTACTTAACATGACTTATTAAAGCTATAAAATCATTTTTTAGGTAGATGGTTTTAGATACTTTTATTAATCTTTATATATAAAAATCTTCTGTGCAGACGTTTGTCACCATAAAGCTTTTTAACGGCAGGACCGATTTTAATCAAATTTTTTGTGCGTAATTGAGTTGTGGCGAATATGGTTTAGAAGAGCAATGGATCGAATCAGAAACGTTTTTGTTAATTAATTAATCAATTTAAACATTGGATGATTATATCTCCCAAATGTTTAATACTTATTTTAACCTATTGTTGAGCGAGAACTGAAATAAATATTTAACCCGTTGCCGAAGGACAATAAGAAAGCTAGTTCTGGTTTTTGCATTGAAATTTTCTACTGTGACATTTCAGTTGAGACCAGACAAAACGTAGAGAGAGTGAAGCCATCATTTCTCTTGAAAGCAACGATTTTAGGTCCCATGATATACTATTTTAAAGTTAAGTACTGGAAGAAATCTAGTTTCTTTCACTAACCAAATGATCAGAAAGTACCGTACCTAGCAACATTAGTTTCTCATCTCAAATCCATCAGAGTTTTTGGACAAATGGCAAGGATTATCAAACTAATCAGTACATTATTAAAGGAAAATACGGCAGAATTCAGACGAAACAAATTTTATTTTAGTCCAGATAAATTACAACAAAAGATCAGTGCACTAGATGATTTTTATCCTTGGCGGAAGGATTTAATTAGGAAATATATGAAGGCCATTCAAGTACGCAAGGAAAGATAGTATGTGAGACAAATTCCCAGCAAGAGAGTGGTATATAAAAGTTTTCGTTCAAAAGATCGGACCGCTAATCGGTTGGAGTTCGCTTCGCTAACTGATCGGTTGGATTGCAGTAACGTTTTGACTTGGCGACTTTTGCCATAAACAATAGAGTTGCGGGATTATTTGTTTGCATTTTAAAGCTACTGTTAGTGTAATTTATTGTAATTCTGTTTATTTAGCGAAATATTTCAAATTGCAAAGAATTGTTTTCGGTTCTTAAGGAGTGTTTAGTCATGTTAGTTGAAGAATGTTCATTTTACATTGGGAGGGGGGGAGGGTGAGTGGTTTTCTCAAACAAATCATACAATCTATGATGAAGATATTTCAAGTACGCGAGAAAGAATTGTTTATAAAACAACTGCTAAGTGGGCATTAGATAAATCAAGTTGTAAAAAATATACGCATTCTGACACCAAGCAGCTTAAAACATTTCCTTTTAACTTATTTTTTTTCAAGAAAAGGATGCAAACACTTGATAGTTTGTTGAAATTTTTTAACTTTTCAATTTACAAAGTTTGAACAGAAGCACGTCTGTCGGGTCCTCTAGTTTTCATACAAAATACTAAACTGCTCAGCAAAATTTTAAATTGCCCCTCAAAATCACAACAGATGCTCCTCCAATTGTTTGTCCAAGGTTGACAACCCTGCTTTCTATGCCGGGCTGATGAGTGCTAATAAGCACGAAACTGCAGTCGTCGGCTGGAATGACTGAGCTGGCGATGTATTTCTGCCTTAGCCCTATTATTGGGCAGTAACTTACTGAATACTGTCTGACCATCGATTACACGGAAAAGCTAATATCCGGTTTATAGGCAGAAATGGACCTATCTATTAGTTGGGGGTGTTAATTGGTTTGTTACAGATGTGCACTTTTGCCTCTATTATTTAGCCTTAGTTTTGTAAAAAATGAAAATTTGCTCTCAGCACCTTTTTTTTAAATCTGAAGTCTATTCTATCTATATTCTCACGGCAAAAATTAATTGATTTATTTAGCCACAACAAAGTTTTGAGCTTACCATTTTGCTTTTACGTTCCTGAACGAAATGAAAATATTTTATTTTCTTTTTGTTGTTTCCATGGGAACTATTTTTGTTTTCCCTTATTTTATTTTAGAGAATGCAATAAATGAATAAGGCACTAGTGACATTATAAAGCGCGTGCATCAAAATCCCATCGTTATTTTCCCTTCTCCCCTGCTAGATTCATTCAGATGGAATAGTCTTTACTTGGCAGATTTCCAAATTATATACAATCCGCGGTCAAACAGTGTGTATGTTTGCTGTATTTATTACGTATGTTCCACCGTAGCACCTAAACAGCCTAAATTATCCACCCGATTTTGATGAATAAGGTGTATATCGATTTGTTATTATATCACGAGTAACATAGGCTACATTTTAGAACCGACTGCAACAATCGCAAGAGACGATTTTTTTTAAAAAAATTGTTTTAATTTTAGCAGTCTTGTATTTACATATGTTTCCCCTTAGCGCCTGAAATATTTATCCAATTTTAATGAATAAGACGTCAATGGATTCGTTATTATGACCCAAATATTATAGGTAACATTTTAACAGATTTCAACCTTGGGAGATTCGATTTTACCTTGTAATTCTCGATTTTGACCCATAGAGTAAAGAAATTACACAGAGAGGCTCCACTATACTAAGAAATTGAAGCTGGATTTTGCACCGCTGTATCCCAAGATCCTTAGCTTCTTACTAAATATCTTCAGATACATTTTGATTCATAACATTCTATTACTAAATCTCTATTGGTTGTTAATTTAAACTTAGATATTGCTGCAAGTTTATGAAGCAGGTTTTTAAAATTGCATTCAAACATGAATTAAAATGCAAGCCAATTTGCCACCTACTTTATTGGGTCTCTTTGCGAGATTGATGAAAACTATTCTCGTGAAGCGATCATGATATCATAACCCCGCTTATCATTGCACGGCTGTATCCCATAATTCCGGCTTCAATTTCAACTCCTTTTTTTTACAATAGACGGGACCTCTCTATGTAAATTTCTTTACTCTATGATTTTGACCATAGAGTAAAGAAATTACATTAGAGAGGCCCCGGTATACTAAGAAATTGAAGCCGGAAATTACACCGCTGTATCCCAAGATCCTTAGCTTCTTGAGATGCATTTTAATTCAAAACATTCCATTACTAAATCTCAATTGGATGTTAATTTAAACTTAGATATTTTTCCAATTTATAAAGCACGGTTTTGAAATTGTATTAAAACATGAACTAAAATGCAAACCAATCAGCCAGCTACTTTATTCGGTCCCTTTGCGAGATTGGTGAAAACTATTCTCGCGAAGAGATCATGATATCATAATCCCGCTTATCATTGCACCGTTGTATTCCATAGTTCCGGTTTCAATTTCATCTCCTTTTTACCATAGACGAGACCTCTCTATGTAAATTTCTTTACTCTATGATTTTGACCGACTTTTTGGCGCGGGTTTTAAACAAATTTATTAATAACCCGACTATGGAAACAAAATTTAAGAAGCAAGTTTGGTGTTAATTAATATTACAGACTTATTAAGTAAGATTAATATTTTATAATTAAAATTTTCTATCGGGTTATTATAATAGCAATAAATTAAATTTACCATTCTTGTATATCAAACTAAAATGCTTGCTTATAAATGTGTATTATTCAAGCTATTATTTTGTTGTCCACCACAGGTTCAAAGTTTGCGAATCCCTGTGCTAAGCTAAGACAAAATTACAAGTAAAAACCCTCGCCTTCAATTTCGCCTTGCAAAGCTTCAGCTATCCATTGACTTATTTGCTTTCATTGGGAGATTAGTCAATTTGGACGAGCTGTGGCCGTAATCGAACTAAAGCCGATATCCTTTAATAAATAATAGCCAATGATCGAGTAACCCGCGAGTTTCAACACCGAAACTCTTGCCAAGGCATGATAATTTGATAATACGTTTTGGTAATGTTTAACATGCAGGGAAAGGCTTTATTGTGGATCCGGTCACTTTACGGTGCTTTTACTGGTAAGACTGTCATTTCAGAGAAATGAAGAAACGAAAAAATGGTCAACAATGAACGCTACCTACTGGAGTTTAGGGTTAATCCACTGTAGTTACGGTTACAATTTCAACTTTCAAAATGTCACCAAACAGGCAATGGCTTCGTTCAAATGTAGAAGCAATTTTCACCCTCCGTACCTTGAGTGGCGACTTTCTAGTACTTAATAACACGCTTCAGTCAGTCTTTAAACTAGTAGCTAAAATATTTTTCACTTATTAAGAGTAAAAAGTCTGCATTCTTGCGACTTGAAGCAATTCAGAAAGCCTTTGTGCAAGGATACTCGATCAGTAACATTTCGGACTATTTTTAGTGCTGAATTCTTACATCTTAGTGACTTTTGACGAAGTCTGGTTTCAGAGAGTTTTTTAAACTTTTCTTTTCATCTGCAGAGTTCAAAAAACATTCTGCTCTAGGTAATTTGAAAATTATAGCAACAAATAGCAGCGCGATTTCCGTTCTCGCATTTTCGGACAGGCACAAGAGAAGTGTGACAGCTCTTCGTGGCACTCAAATGGTAAGGAAACCAAACATCGAAAATTAACTAAAGATGATTCAGACTTTCACATGTGCTTCAAAAATGTTTTCACCAAGTTTCAATGAATCTTTCTATCAAACTGAAAAAGCTAAAGCATTCCTAATTCATGTGCTTTCGTCTAAATACATTGCGTTCAAAAGTTGAATGCCAGTGAAAAACGAAATGAAATAAAAGTTCCAACTGTATTTTCATTAAGTACAAGCAAGCAATGTATACAAAACTCTTATTTCAAGGACTAAAATGTGGTTTTGTGAAATACCGTTTGCCCCAAATAACTTCCTCCTTATATAGTTATTTCGATTTTTCAATTTTATTTTTATATGATAGAGTAACATGTATGAACATCATAGGTGAAAAAAATTTTGCGATACGGTGAGTAGTTTTTTTTTAAATTAATTTTTAAAGTTCAAGCGCTTGTGACGTCAAATGGCATAGGAAGTGACGTGATGCGCTCTTTCGATAGGGGTAGCCTTAGATAGGGGAGAAACCGAAGGACATGCATTCAATTTCGAAGACGAAACGTAAAAGGCTTATCTCCTCGCATTTAACTCCTCGCGTTTCTGGAACATTAAAGCTCTCATCCTCTCGGAAATATTCGAATATCATCATTGATATTACTTGAGGAAGATTATTTAGATTGTGCTTTAACGAATCCGGCCTCCATAGTGTGTTAAAAAGGATTATTGAATTTCTAAAAAATAAAATATCAGCACGCTCAAAATGTCCCTAGCGAAAACAAGGGATCTTCGGCGGAAAGCTGCCCATTAGTGCCCTGTGACGTAAGCTCGTGACGTTTCAGAAGCGCGCACTTTTGCGCGTGGATTTTTAAAAATTCATTAAAAATCAATCAAGGTGTTTCAAAATTCGGCGATGGTGAATTTTTTTAGTTTTGAGGGTCAATTAACAATATCCAATAGCCAAAATATGAACATTTAATAGGTTGCAACTTCCCTATTGAAGAAGATATGATAGTGCAGCTCCGGGGGCGCTAAAAAACGTTAAAACATTGTATTTCTCAGGGGGAAGATGAAATTAAATGATTTTTGCGGGAATGTGTTATGAATAGTATAAATAATAATCTCTACCTATTTAAAAGTTGTGCATTTGATTTTATAATAGAAAAAATAATAATTTGCAGTTCCTTTATATACTATAACACACGTTACGCTATAAATTTTTTTTTAATAAAAAAAGACAAATCTACTACAAAAAATATGAAAATTATTAATGCATAAATGAAAAATAGAAAGAATTTACAAAATAATTGTTTATTTAAATAGTTTATATTTAAAAAATATCAAACATTGTTTTCTATTACTATAACATATAAGTAACTTCTAAACAATTAAAAAACACCAAGCAGATTATGAATATTTAAAGAAAAAAAAATGTTTACAAAATATTTGTTTATTTAAATATTTTCATTTTTTTCGAATATTAAAGATTGTCTTCATACATTTGAATCATAGGCGCAGTATTTAAACAGCTGATGTCGTTGCACTGTCGACATGATACACTACAGTATTATCTATAGCAGTTTTCATTACAGTATAAATTGTGTTATAATCACTCGAAGTTGCATTAATAAATGGTAAAAAAATAATCGATGACGTATGAAAATTATACACATTAGTGAACAAATTCATAAATCCATTCCATCCCGGAAATAAACGACGGTTTTTTAATTTCAAATACGTTTCAAGAGTCAACTCCAGCCGCAGACTAGTTTCTTGCTAATTAGCACTTTTTCGCCCGGCAAAGGAGTGATTGAGCAGGAGGTGGAAAACCACTAAATAAAACCAAAAGAGCCAAACAAACTGGTAGCTAATACAGAATTAGCACTGAACCAGACGAGTGACCGAAACAATGGTTCGGTTCAACTCGAATATTGAATGCAAGGCAGGTGTATTCGTTTAAAGAGTATTAACAATTGTCCATTTTTAATAAATGTCTTAATGATCGGTTCGACGTCAGATAATTTGATTACTATGTTCGCAAAACCTACACCTGCAGTTGCTGGATATAGGTATTTGAAGAGGGAAATAACATGGGCGGATTTATGGGGGGTCAGAGGGGGGCAATGCCCCCCCAGTTTTGGGAGGACTTTATGTAGTAACAACACATCTTCCAAAAAATTTTTTAAAAATCTTTTTTTTTTCTTTTTTGACTTGTTCAGAAGGGAGAATTTTTATATTTGGATTATTATTTGGATTTATTGAGGGGGGGCATAGAGGGGCAATGCACCCCAGTTTTGGGAGGACTTAAAATAGTAAGAACACATTTTCCAAAATCTTAAAACAAAAAAAATCATTATTTTTTTTCTTTTTTGGATAGTTTAATGAAAATGAAGAGAATAGCGAATGTCCTTTTCTGATGGGAGAAAGGAAAAAAAAAAGAACATTAAATACAAATAGTACAGCTGTCACTGGGGTGCTAAATATATGCCTATATTCACTATTTTGGACTGAAAACCATTTGGGCAAGTATATAAATGAAAATATAGGCTAAACAAGCTATGCATTCAGCTGCAACTATTATAATAATTGACAAGTATTAAATTAGAACCTAAAACAAAGAGAACCCCCTCCCCCATTGCGCTAACAGAACGATATACTCATTATAATTTGTTTTCTTTCTCAGAATGTTTATTTTCAATTTGCGTGGCTTCAAAAACGAGATATTTTGTGTTCTTACAGACAAAACATTTTGAAGAACCTTCTGGAATTCACACGTTCAGATTGGTAAAATTGTAAAAATCCTTTAACCGTAAAAACTGACGAATTTTCGTAAAAATTACAAAAATCTGCAGGTAAGAGTGAATTACATATAGGGCCGGATTTGCCTGTCAGATAAACAAGCCATAGCTTCGGGCTACTGCTTTGAAGTGGGTCCGTAACTCGCAAAAAAATTGCATGATTTGTTCCTTAAAAAATGAAAAGTGCTTGAAAAAACTAATTTTATTTTCAAGTGCTTGAAAACCTTGAATATTTGGAAAACGTGTGGCTACAAACCTGAAATTTTAAAATTTCTAACAAATGGTAGGGGGAGGAATGCCAAAATATGTCAAATTCAGCTCCTTGCTACATCCTGCATCAAAAGTGTAAAAATCATGGTGCTTACGTTTTTAACATATTACTTGAAATAAATTTTTGTGACTCAGATGTTTCATATCTTGCTATTTATTTAATCCCAAATGCAGTATTTTGAAAGTCTTTTGTACTGATTACTTTTATCTTGCTTCTACTGCATATTGTTAATCTGTTTAGCCCGGAAAAAATGATACACTACCTCTATTCCTTTTCGTTTTCTGCACTGCTTATAATTAAAAACAAGGTTATTGTAATGAGAGAATTCTATAGTTTATTTTTTTCTTTTAAACTTAAAGTAGCTGTTTTTTTTTCTTTTTTTTTTTTACAAAGTTTGAATAATACTGTACAATTGTATAATCTAGAACTCAATTTCAGAGACTGGAAAGTGTAAATGAGGTGCCTTAAATTATTAAATGTTCTAAAAACCTTGAAAAGAATTGGCGCATTATAACCTACTAGGGCTCTTTTGCCAAAACACCCAATCTAACCAACCAAACCTTGAAAATAATTAGACAAGTCTTTGAAACTCCTAAGCAAAGTGTGCTTCAATTTTATTTCTTATCAAGTGTATAAATTATGAATTGTTCTAATAAGTAGTATGCTACTCTCATGTTACATATTTTCTAAATCTGTATAGCATTTCTCTTAAAGTATTAACTTACGCACATTTAAATCATAAAACTTAAATATATATATTTGTCTTTTTTTTTCCAGAGATTTTTGTCTATCCAATTAACCCTTATAAGGCTTCGAAATGCAGAATTTTATATCCATTTTACAAAATTTCCTCCGGGGGAGAAACCCCCGGACCCCCCACATTAGGGAATATTCTATGTCCTACTTAAAAGGGAGCCCTGCGTCACTCTCTTGATACCAGTAACCTCTCTTCCGGTCAATTCAATAATCAGGGGTGATTCTGAGTTCATCAAAAAATACCTGAAAGTTTCAAAGCGAGATCGAGGGGGGGGGGGGGTAATCTTTGACCCTTATTACTAAAGTGCATCTTTGCCATAGTATTAAATAGTTCTGAGTCAAAATATTGTGCGTACATGTGATTAAATTTTTAATGGGTTACAAAGTTACTTTTGAGCTGGTGTTATACAAATTATCTTGACATATATTTGTCCATCTTAAGGGATAAGTGTCCATTTTAAGGCTCTTGCAGGTATATTTGATGAGTATTATATAATTTTAAAAAATTGCGGAGTTAGAAAGATAAAAGCATAACAAAAAAAAAAAAAAACATAATTCCGGTATTTTCGGACATGAAAATACCGGAAATACGTCCGAAAATACCGGAAATTCGGTAAAATACCGGAACACAATCACCCCTGTTCAAATAGGACAGCATGAAAACACATTAATGAAAACGAAACAAAGAAAAAGTAAAGCATGGCCTTATGCATCAGAGGAAAACAGACCAAAACGTGGTGGGGGGGGGGGGGGAATTTAAAATGTTGCTCAAAAAAAAAAAATCCTGCCCCCCCCCCCCAGGAACTCAGTCCTAAATCCGCCTATGGGAAATAAGTTTTTCAGCAAATTCATATCCAGGTGGAAGAGTCTAAACGTGTGATAAGTTGTCGAGGTTCCATAGCAGGCCCGGACTGGCTCCTTCTGGGGTGGTCGGCTAGGTACTGGAAAGGGGCCCCCTAGTATGGGGGTTCCGGAGGCCCTCCCCTCGAAAATGTAAGAAAGTTATTGTTTCAAAAATTGCTTTTTCTTTTTGGACATGTTAAATAATAAAACAAAAGTTAAATTTATGAATAAAAAACATCTGTTTGAAGTTTTACTTGACTTACCCTTTAGCAAAACGAAATTTCACACCATTTTTACAAAATCTATTAAAAGGGCGTTATTTTATTTATCATTGTTTCTGAATTGAACGTTTTTATTTTTTTTTCCTTTCTTTCTTTCTTTTTTTTTTTTTAATTTACCTTGTAAGCGGAGATTGTGTGGACAAGGATTGTGATGCAGGGCAAGGGTAGGAAAGGTTTTTCCAACCGTCAGATTTTATATTTACCGTCCTGGGAAATACTATGTTTTTCTCACACGAGAAAACTGATTATTAAAAATATAAATTCAAAACAATCTTTTAAAATATCAGAATTCAGTTCTAAGTAAATAATAGCTTGAAAGTCAATACACAAATTACAAATCATAATCGTGTTTATATTCTTCGTCTTCTACTTCCACATTGGATCTTAGCATCATATAACAAAACACTAATTTGGAAACTTTTTGCAAATTTTATTTAAATTTAACACAAATTATTTGTTGCTTCTCTTGATGACCCTGGTATTTTTAAGTTTAAAAATTTTATTTTATTGTGATCAAAAATATTGATTTAGGAAATTAATTATTGATAAAAAAGAAATGTGAGCAAATTTTATGTTATTATGCAATAATTCTTATTTATTTATATTCCTTTCCTACACAATAAGTTAAAACCCAAGGGGAATTTGTAATAACTATTTATTTCTAATCTTCATTCTACCCATCAGATTCAGAGAGTCAAAATATTTCTCACAACTCACCTATTGTTGTTTAGAAGTTTTTCCCGGTATTTACCACTTTTCCTGGTATTTCTTCCCAGTATTTCCCAGCGGGGTGAAAAAAAACAAGTTTTGGACGGGAAAAAGCCAACCCTGTGTAGAGCCCCCTCTTTCAGTGGAGTAGGGTATAGATCGGGGCACGTTTACGCAGTGCCCTTTTTTCAAAACAAATTATAATTGGAGGGCCAACAGTCATAACAGATTGATGCTGCTCCCTAGCAAATATCCTTACAAGGTTTTGAGCATCAGTCAAGCTTCGGTCTAGCATGCAGAAAGAATTATCGGTTTTCTACCAAGTCGAGTAAATTTTGAGTTGAACGTTTTGAAGCTTATTGTGAATAAATAATACTTGGTTAAGAAAGAACAAATGTATTAAAAGTAGCAGAATTTTATCCTTTTTTGAGAATTGTATTTGTATGAACTGAAATGTTATTAACTTTTTTTGCACGTTAAAAATAAATCCAAGTTTGGCGACAGGGCAAATTTACGCGTTGACGTCTGAGCACCTTTACGCACGTCTTTATACTGTGGCTTACATCTAAACGTGCCCTGACACCTTTTTCGCTCCAAACTGTCTCAAAACTTTTTAGCATCATCAGGCTATTTAGTTTTGAAAATCACTATTTTAATTTTTATTTCAGTTACAAATTCGTATCTTATAACTTACAATCATGTAGTGCTGTCTTCATGCCCGTTCAGTGTTTACTTTATACACTATTCACGTAGGGTGGGCCGAAATAAGCCGAAAAAAATTTTTTTTTCGAAATCCATTTTTGGATAGCGCGCAAAAGTTGCGTGAATGAGCTAGTTAGCACTCACAAAAAATTTCTTGGATATTAAAAAATATCTAGCCAACGCTATTTGACACTAAAAAAACCGAAAAAAATGAGAAAAATGAATTTTTGTCGAAAGTTTTTTTAAAAAACTAAATTCCAAATATTTTGCTGGAATGCACAGAAAATGTTATATAATGAGCCAGTTCGAGCCCATAAAATGTTTCATTGATTTTAATGAGCATTTAATCGCTCCTTTCGGACATAAAAAAATTAGGGAAAAATATAAAAAATATTGAATTTTTTAAAAACCATTGTAAAAAAATATTTTTTCAAAATTAAATCATAGACCAATTAATTAAATAGCGCTATTAATCATAGTAATTATTATCACGCAATAATATCATACATTTTCTAGAATTACATATAAAGATAATAAAATTTTGAAAAAGAAATCTTCAAATTTGATTTATAATACCTCATGCATAATGAATATTATTTTTTGGAATAATATTGTCCCTTGTTATCAAATGATGAAAGTTCTTTCCTAGCTTGAAGTTTGCCACGAATGTATCCATCTTGTGCAGTTTCACCACGAACTTATATTGCAGCTTCGGTTATTAGTTTCACACAACGTTTCACATCTTCCGTGTGACAGGGAAATTTCTCAAAACAGCTGTAGGCTGTTCTTAGCACATTTCTTTCAATTGTTGGTCTTTTAGATGCATTGTAAGAGGTGGCTCTGTTGCAACACATTTTGCCCAATGAACTAAATCAACATAATCAATGACTTCAAAATTGAGTTTAGGACGCTTAAAAAAAATCGTAACCATCCGAGCTCTTCGTCTTCTTATTTCTAGAGTTCAGAATGCACCTAACAGCTAATTCCCGAATGTATTTTCTTGAGTCGAACAACATTGTCAACAGTAGCTGTTCAGGATGAGCGAAATATGCATTATTTGTTAAATTATCCACTTTTCCAATAGCCATTTTTCTTACTGTCCTTTGATCAATTAGAAATTGTTTTTCTCTATCAGGGACTTTTGCTTTTTTTTCTGCAATTACACGAATATAAATCTGCGCATTTGCAGGCACAAACGTCAAACAAAGTCGTAGCCTCTGCTTTAAATTTGCCTAGCTTTGATTGTAAAAGTTGCGTCTTGATATTTTTAGCATTTTTTGTTGCGCTATTATATTTAGAATAATAAGATAAAATCATGGCAATCACTCTTCTTATCGAAACAAGGGGAAGGGAAGCACGCCCCCAAATATCAATAACTTTTTTTGCAACTACAGCGGCCACACTTGCTGAAGATGGTTGCTTATTTCCTTCTCCCTTTATTTGCATCTTAGTGATTTGATAACATCTGATAATGTCCTCATATGTTGGAAGAAATAAAGCATCGGGACAAATCTCTTCCAGGTCCAAATAGAAGACTACTTGTGCTTGCTCGCGTTACTTTCTTTTTCGCGCGTTTCTACATAACAGTCGTGTTGTGTACCAAAACAAAGATAATAATGCAATGACATTCGAAATGTCCGGCTTCCGTTTAAAAGACTGCAGAGGATTCATATTTTTTTAATACTCAAGCGCTCTATTTGTCAAACATATATAAATTAGTTATAACATAATCTTAGGAATAATAGAAGCAGTTGAACGCCGTCGATTACCCAGGAGAAACAATTGGAACCGAAGATTAAAAAATTAGCATCTTATGTAACTATTTTTTATTTGAGTGAGCGACCAAAGTAGAAATGCTACAGCAGTCGAAACGCAGAACGCAGGTCACATTGTTCATTACTGGAGCATTCCACAGTATTTTTGACATTATGTAGAGTCCGTAACGTGACCTTTTTTTGCCATAACTTTTTAATTTACCGTTTGATTTGCAAATTATTTTAATTTCAGCTGGTGTGTTGGTAGGAAAAGATCAAAATAAAATAATATGCTAATCAAACAGTAAATTAAAAAGTTATGGCAAAAAAGGTCACGTTATGGACTCTACATAAATGTCAAAAATACCGTGGAATGCCCCTACTACCAACCGGATAAAATGTGGGATGCGCATGCGCGTACACTGTTAAAAAGCCAGGAAATTATTCAGGTAACTACTGTGGTAAAACAGAGTGTTTGCAGCACAGAAAATTGTACGGGAAAAAGTAAGCGATTTCAGTGCTAATTTGTGCAACACGTGACTTAAGGTGCGAGGGATATATTTCTTCATCCCCGTTCACTTCCCGTGCCCACTTGGTACGGTTATGGCACCTACATAAGGGGAGCTGACCTTTTCGACATTTTGGCTCCAAAATTGTCGGTAAAAAAAAATAATATTTGTACAAAAGCCTCATTGCAGAAAACTGGTGGGTAAGCTTTAGATGTGTTGCCTGATTGATGTTTTCTTGTTTTATTCTGCAGATGAAGACGATTTAATTAATACACATTAAAAACAAATAACGTGTAAAAATGAGGTTTATTACAAAAAACATTTCCCGATAAATTTTTGTTGAAGTGGTGAACTAAGTTATCTTTCTAGATTCACCTTAAGTGACATTTTGCTCAACTTATCCTCAATTATTTTACGACATAGCAACCAGCGAATATTATAACGTATTTATAAATACTAAAAATTAGGTTTTCAGTATTTTTAAATTTTACTGTTGTCCTAAGCATGTTGCAACAAACCGCATATTTCTATCTCTACCTGTTTAGTTTTTATTGATTTTTAAAAGTGACCGGTCACTTTTGAGACACCTTGTATGTGTGTAGTAGTAGAAAAAATATTTGTTACGTATTTTGTTGCTTTTTATGTTTAAATTTGAGCGCATACTGTTCATGAAAGAAATTTTAGTTTTCAAATTAAAATTCAGGTCGTGAAGGTTTATCAACCTATAGTCGGCGCAAACCTAACCTGGCAGCACTGTGAAAGCTACGCAGGTCCTAAATTACAGCATTGCGATTCTACCGGGTTACGCTTGCGCCAAATATAGGTTTTTTTTTTTTTTTTTTCATTTTCTTTCTCCCCTGAAATCCTGTTATGATAAAAATGGCCACCATTCTTATTATTTTTGAGCAATCACGATCGCCTATTGCTTTCATTTGACTGTTTTTGGCGTCCTATCATTTTATTTTTCCACCTCCACCCTCCGCACTATCACCGTCGACCGGCTCCTCACAATGCTGCTCCTGTAGCGAAAGCCGTCTCCAAGTTGCATCCATGTCCCACACACACGCGCATACATACACACACAAACACACACACATAAACCCACATACACATACACACACAAAAAAACATACACACACATACACACAACTACCCACACATCCATGCCCTCACACAGACACAAACACATATGCCTACACACACATACACACTACACATACCCCCCCCCACACACACAGACACATTCGTACACACAACTACCCACACACTTATGCCAGCACAAAAACACACATGCCTACACACATACACATACTCCCTACACACAAACACACGTACCCCCACGCACAAACACACACGCCTACATACACACACTCGTGATTGCGAAAAACATAATTTGAATTCAAAATGTCAAAATTCAAATCAATTTTCTTCTTTTTTTTTTCATTTCTTCTCAATTTAAAGAGGACATGCTGGTGGAATGAAGTCTGCAAACGAGAGTTCCAAGTTCGATTCCGCTGCAGGTGCCCTCGCTGGTCCTTCTGCAGGTCTCCGGGGAAGTACTACGACGCTTATTGTTCCATCACCAGAACCGGTTACATCTGGTTGCAGCAAGAGGCGGACCACGACGACTGATGATGCTCCACTCGACAATTTATATTCGAGAACGTAGCACCAAGAACTTAGCTTCATGAATTTTTCATCTCCTATGATTAAAACCCTGCTCCATCAGTTGAATTATTTTCCGAGAGAAAAGCAACATTTCAGTTTTTATGACGATGTTACTTTATTTATTTACTAGCGGTACCCGCACGGCTTTGCCCGTAGTAGAAAATTAAAAGGTCATGTGGTTCGCCTGTATAATGGATGATGAATTTCTCGCCATTTCGCAAAATTCATTTGCTCGCCCATGGTATGGTCCCACGTTATGAAAATTTGGTAATTCACTCGTCCACGTTATGATAATTTGCTCGGTAAAATGTTCTTGAAATTGGAATAGAAAAAGAACAAAATCGAATTTTCGAAAAATCGCTTCGAGGTGCACAGCCCCCATGTTACAAACTAATTTTGTGCCAAATTTCATGAAAATCGGCCGAACGGTTTAGGCGCTATGCACGTCACAGAGATCCAGACCGACAGATTTTCATCTTTATTATTAGTAGAGATTTGCTAGTACAATGAGCTTGATTTAATGACGACAGTCTCAACTGAATAAGATTGCGTTTTTAAAGTTGCAATATATTTTCGTTAATCTAAATTAAAATAGATTGAGAGCCATCAAAGATTTCAGATCATCCTTTTCGTTAATCTAAATTAAAGTCGATTGAGAGCCATCAAAGATTTTAGATCAATTTTTTCGTTAATCTAAATTAAAATCGATTGAGAGCCATCAAACATTTTAGATCATCCTTTTCGTTTATCTAAATTAAAAATAGATTGAGAGCCATGAAACATTTTAGATCATCCTTTTCGTTAATCTAAATTAAAATCGATTGAGAGCCATCAAAGATTTTAGATCAATTTTTTCGTTAATCTAAATTAAAATCGATTGAGAGCCATCAAACATTTTAGATCATCCTTTTCGTTAATCTAAATTAAAATCGATTGAGAGCCATCAAAGATTTTAGATCAATTTTTTCGTTAATCTAAATTAAAATCGATTGAGAGCCATCAAACATTTTAGATCATCCTTTTCGTTTATCTAAATTAAAATCGATTGAGAGCCATCAAAGATTTTAGATCATCCGGTTTAATTCGAATTGGAATAACTACACGTACATGGTAAAAAAATAAAATAAAATAAAGTTGAAAAAAAAAAAAAAAACGTTCCTGGAAAATAATTGGCAGCTATTGCATCTAATTTTCTGCCAGTAACATATTTCGCCAAAAAACATGAAGGTTTTAAGCTAAAATCTTTCTGAAATTAACCTGAAGGCTTTCTGAACCGTTCGAAAACCTTTCAAATACGTGTATGAAATAATTATTCAGGAATTATTAAAAAACTTCCATACGGTTACAGAACTGGATTAGCATCATCCTGGTGTTCTAAGATTGCTCCGAGACTCTTTAGCGCCTACGGCCAAAGCTAATGCAAAACTGCAGGAGAATGAATAACGCCTTGTTTACCTGAAAATCTTGGTGAACTACAGTCCAAAGACTTCGATGCACCCTCATTTAGAACTCAGTCAATCTGGACGAATCGTAGGCAACATTCAAGAAGAACACTTTCTGAAAATGCTGAGTATATTTTGATATTTCCACACCAGTCAAAAGTCTTCATTCGTGCAAATTGTTGCGATTCAGATAGGTTTTGGCAAAAAAACTTGATTTTCACAGGGAACTGGTGTTGTCTGGAGCGTTGTCTAGGTATGTGGGATAATTTAACGAACATCCGGAATAAATACTAAACAAGAAACCACTTGGATTGCTTACAATCTAGGTAGATTTGGCTTTTTGAAGCATTGCGATTGGTTGGAACTGAGAACGAACAATACAACAATTGTGAGAAATACAGCAAAAATCTTGATTAAATATCGAGAAAAAACTAGGGGGGACTTTGGAATCTACATAGGTTTAGATTAACAATAACAAATCACCAATAATTCGAACTTAGAATGGATGATTCCGACAATTTGAGAGAGAGGGCCATCCTAACTGACCAAATTCCGTATTGGTTCGGGAAATCCGAAGCAATATTTGCATTTGGGAGGCAAATGTGTAATAGGAAAAGGAAAACTGATCCAGACTAACGTAAATCTGAAAAGAGAGCTGTGGGAAATGCAAGGCGAAAATGTACAAATAGAGAAATCAGAAGAAGTAGAGGTTGTTAGAGAGGTCAACACATAGAGCAGACTGAGCCCCGCAAGAGGTCGTCAACCTTGGCCTCCAAAGGGAGGGGGGAAAATGGTGCAAAAAAAGGGTAAAAAAAGGTGCAATTATAAAAAAGAAAGAAAGAAAGAAAAGAAGAGAAAAAGAAAGAAAGGAAAAGGAAAGAAAAAAAACAGATGGTACACAGGTTTACGAGTTGAAGAAAAAAAAATAGATCGAAGGGAAGACGCACAGATTTGTGGGCGCAAAAAAAAAAAAAAAAAAAAAGGAGAGGGGGGGGGAATTGCACCGAAATATTAAAAAAATACGTAAAAAAAAATTTTTTTCAAATAATAAAATGCTTTCAGACTTGAGGGCGCATCGGCCCGCGGGCCGCGCCCCTGTCAACACACCCTAGTGATGCAAAAGCGAGTGGGGGAATTACACATTCGAGCCACAGAGATTACTGCAACGATTCTCAACCGGTGGTCCGACAGACTGATACAGGTCCGCAGAAAAATTTGACCGGTCCTTAGAGATTTTCACTTGTCCACGTAAAAAATATTCCTTAAGAAAACCAAAAAAAAAGAAAAGAAAAGAAAGAAGGAAAACTTTTTCAGCAATCATACAGGGTGTCATGAAAAAGACTGACTGTTTTCAAAAATTTATAACAGGAAAACAGTAAATGATAAAAAAAATAATTCTTGCAGAAAATTCATGCGGAAGGCCGTTTTATTTATCCCCGAGTTCCAAATTTTAGTTGAATAATTTTTCAATAGATGGCGCTGCAGATAGTAAGCCCGTAAATAAAAAAAAGAAAGATAATTACATCATAATTTTTCGAAAATAATGAACAAAATAACTAAACAATCGTCGGCTGTAATCTCATGTCGCAATCGGAGGAAAAATCGGAGAATTTAAATTCTTCTTTTTTGACTTATGGGCTTTCTTTGTGCAGCGCCATCTATTGAAACATCTTTGAACTAAAATTTGGAACTCTGAGGAAAAAAAATTTAGCGTCCACCACATGAATTTTCTGCAATAATTTGTTTTTTTTTAATCATTAATCGGTCTCCTGTAATAAAGTTTTGAAAACAGTCAGTCTTTTTCAGGACACCCTGTAATAGACATAAAACATCTTTTACACGAGTTTTGTGATTATTTTTAGAAGTTTTCTTTAATTTTTCAGTAATACTTATTACTTATGTATTATTATATTACGATAATTACCTATATTATTCATAACATTCAAATATTTTTGTAACAGTTCCTTAACAATAAGTAAAGTTTAATTAAATGTATTTATTAATTCCTTTGTTATTATTATTATTTTGTAAAAATGGAAAAAACCTCTGAGCCGTTCGCAGAAATTTTTCACAAGTGTTTAACGTTCCACAAGAATAAAACTATTTACCTCCAAAAATGGGGGGAGGAGGGGAGAAAAACTTCGCTGGCTCGTAAAGAAATGTGTTTTTAACTGTTCGCAAATGTAAGATGAGTAAGAAAAAAGAAAAAGAAAACACATCACAGAAGTATTTTTTAAAGCTCTTGCCGGTCCGCGGGTCAAAATACAGGGTGTCCTGAGAAAGACTGACTGTTTTCAAAAATTTATAACCAGAGAACGGTTAATGATAAAAGGCAAATTCTTGCAGAAAATTCATGTGGCTAAATTCCCCCCCCCCTTAGAGTTCCAAATTTTAGTTCAAAAATGTTTCAATAGATGGCGCTGTACCCTGTAAGTCAAAAAAGAATTGAAATTCACTGATTTTTCCTACGATTGCGACACGGGATTACAACCGACGATTGTTTGAAAATATTGTTTTTTTTTTCTTGCATTTATCATTTTTGAAAAATTATGATATAATTTTCATTTTTTTATTAACGGGCTTACTATCTGCAGCGTCATCTATTGGAAAATTTTTCAACTAAAATTTCTCAGGCGGAAACAATTTACGACCCACCTCATGAATTTTCTGCAAGGAATTCTCATTTTTTTTATTATTTACCGTTTTCCTGTTATAAATTTCTGAAAACAGTCAGTTTTTTTCAGGACATCCTGAACGTTATGAAAAACTGGACTACTGCAACAGCAAAATTCTCTTTTACTCTATATTTGCCCATCCGCTTTCGCGTACAGGCGCAGGACAAATAACTTCATTTGTGAAATTAGCATAGAGTTAAAACCAAATTTTTATTAATATGCCTCAGCACATTCTGAAAACTGGGATACACACCTTGATTAAAATACACTATTTCGACTTCTGTGAATTAATTTCACTCACAGAATAAACCAAAGAGAACTAACACATTTTTTAAAAATTTGATTTAAAGCACCTGGAAGAGTTGAATTTTTCTCAACATTGCGAAAAGCAAGTGGTTTTATTTTCAAATTCACTGAGAAAGTTGCCAACAAATCAACATTTTAAGTGTTTTTTTTAATTTTTTATCTATTTAATTTTTACAACTAGCCAAAATAAAAAATAAACAAATAAGACGAATGACATAAAAAAAAATACATAACGAAAAAAAAAGTAATTAACTTTGGTCGAATTAACCCAATTGCTTCTCAATTAAAATTACCCTCATGAAAGTAGCACAAGGAAAGAAGAAAACATTACCCCCGTAGTTATGCATTGAAGTGAAATTCATCCAGGGTTGGCGATAACTTGGCAACTGCTTTGACAACTGTCATTGGTTGATTGGATTTTTTAAAGAGAGAGAGAGAGAGACATGGACATTTAACTTTATATAAACACTATGTTATAAAGAGCAAAATGCTAGTTTTGTAGTTATGAGTTCACCTTTTGTCATTTCCAAATGTTGTTTTTCGAAGATCGTATAGAAATGTACATAAGGAACGCAAGGACAGATCGGTTAAATTTGAAATTTAACGTACAGTCTTCCAATTGTTATGATTTCTGGGTGACAGCATTTAATTCCTGTATGCAAGTAGTTTATGTAAGTAAAGAGCATGTTACTAGATGTAAACTTGGTACTTGAATTGAAAATAAAATGTTATGCTGGATGTAGAAGAAAAAATAATTATGTTAAGAAACTACATATAGTGACACCTGTGTATAACGATAATGTCTATAACAATAAACCTGTCTATAACGATATTTGCCTTGGTCTCAGAAAAATGTCATCATGAATAATCGAACTGTCTATAACGATAACCTGTCTACAGTAAAACCTGTCTGCAACGATATTGTTGGGACCTAAAAAAATATTGTTATAGCCAGGTTATCGTTATAGACAGTTCGATTATTCAAGCTGTCATTTTTCTGAGACCCAAGGCAAATATTGTTATAGACAGTTTTATTGTTATAGACAGTATCGTTATACACAGGTTTTACTGTATAACAATATTTTTTTTGGTCCCAACAGTATCGTTGTAAACAGGTTTTACTGCACCACTTTTTTGGTGAAATCGAAATTGATGAAAACTGTGTTAACAAAGAAAAACATCCACAATTAATTATATACACATACAGTATACCCACTAAAGTTCTTTGTCACTCTCTTACTTTCGGAACGGCTATCCTTATGAACGTGGTGTCTAGTTTGAGTAACCTCACAGCGCCACCTGGTGGAAGACTGCGGAGTAAGCTTTCGTATCTCGAAAATGCAACGGTGAATTACAAAGTTTTGAAGCGTTATCGATTAAGTACGGAAAAACACCTTATTGACACGAATGTGAAAAATAGAACGGTTAAAACGTGCATTTGGTTTCCGTGATTTCACGTTAACGCCCCGGATTCACGTTCCTGTGACATTACGAAATTTGGAGGGAAGGAGATATAAAAATCTTCCGGGTTAAACATGACACCTAAATGTCAAACAAAGGAAAACTGTAACAGCTTGGTATTTTTTTTTTTTTTTTCTATTTCAGATCATTTTCTCACGTCACAGTGTTGGAAATAACAGAAAAACAAATTTGCGTTTTATCGTTCTATTACTTGCATTGATTTTCACAAGGTGTCTTTTTATTATATCGATGATGCTTTACAACTTTGTATATCACTTTTTTACCTTATACCAATCCGAATTCGAGATAGAAAGTCTAACTCCGAAATTTTCCACCAGGTGAGGTGGTGAGCGGTTTCTGTCGGTAGCGCATATCCGATTTACTACACCGAGATACCACTTTTATAAAGATAACAGCGGCCGTTCCGAAATTAAGAGGGTGACAAGGGACTTTAGTGGGCACAATGTATTTTGAGGTCATGAAAAAAACCTTATTTAGCTGCAAAAGCTTCCCAATAGGATCTCAGCTTACGGATGATAGAACAATCGAGCATTTTCATCGTCTTCAACCCCCTCCCATTGCGACGCCCTTTCCTTAACATTTAGTAATATATATTCAACTACAGGATGTCCTGAAATAGAATGACTGTTTTTTAAATTTGTAACAGGAAAACGGTAAATGATAAAAAATGAATTCTTGCGGAAAATTCAGGTGGTGGACCGTAATTCCCCCCTCCCCCAGAGTTCCAAATTTTAGTTCAAAAATTTTTCAATAGATGGCGCTGCAGATGGTAAGCCTATACGACAAACGAAGAATTGAAATTCACTGATTTTTCCTTCGATTGCGACATGTGATTACAGTAGACGGTCAACATTTTGAAAAAACAAGGAATGTAATTTTGTTCATTAAAAACTTTTTCGAAAAATTATGATGTAATGTTCAATCTTTCTGTGATTCACGGGCTTACTATCTGCAGTGTCATCTATTGGAAAATTTTTGAACTATAATTTGCTACTTTGGAGGGGAAAAATTTACGACCCGCCACATGAATTTTCTGCAAGTATTACATTTTTATTATTAACCGTTTTTCTGGTGATTCTGGACGTAAAACGTTTTAAGAGCAATATTTCTGTTTTTAATCGTCCATCGTGAACAGTGTCATTTTTTAAACGGGTGTAATGACGTCAATTCAAAGTCGTTATGGGTGAGTGGGAAATATTCCGTAAGGATTTTAATAAGTTTTCTCGAATGACCAGTAATGCTTTTTTAACACTAGAATTACGAAAGGGGTCCTTCTGACCCTAAGCGAACTTATTTTGCTAACTACTTCTCTAAATTTTCATAAAAGCATAATCCTTCCTTGACTTTTCCAAAGTCATCGTGCTGTGTAATAATACAAATTTTTCAAGATTTTTTTTAAAGCCCAAACTTTAGGGTTACATACACATTGATCACCCTGTACCTAGAAGTGTGGACAAGTGTCATTTTGTCTCCTTTAAGAAAAAAAGAACTCCAAATGCATTTATTAATGCTGAAACGAAGCAAAAACTCAAAAATGCCTCTTGGAACGTATCATAGCAAGAACTTAAAGCATTCATAATGTTTTTTGTACATAAAAGGGAACATTAGTCGCAAGTTTCTGGAATGCAATTGAAACAGCGCTGGTTATTCTAACGACATTTTGAACCTTTTTGAAATACTTCATTATGTATCCTAAAACTCTATGAATCCTTTAAAATGAACTGTTATTTTAAATTAATTTTTACAAATGTATAACATTATTTACGGAACTATGCAAATTTTTTGCGAGGGTCAAAATGACCCCTGCCGTAATTCTAGGTGTACAAAGACTGCCGTAATCCTAGGGATTAATACCACGAAGTAGTTGCACTGCGTTTGCTTCATAGAGATGGTTTTCTTGCATAACTGCACTAGGAAAATATTCTTTGTTGTTTCCTCTTAGGCAAATACAAAATACAGTAGAACTCAATAAGGGACACTAAGGGGACCGGACAATTTGTCCCTTAAATAGGGCTGTCCCTTCTTCGGAGGTAGATGAATTCATGCATGCTGTGTAAATCCAGTATAATTTCATAATAACCGTAAACTAATAACATTTAAAATTAGTTATTGAAAATGTTTCTATACTAAATATAATTCAGAATTATTCAAACTGGAAAAAAAATATATATTAAAAGTTGTATCAAACATTCTGTAGTATCAAAATTGTGTAACTGATTTTCATTAATTACAATTTTGAATTAATCTTTTATATGGATTTTTCTGATGTGATGTTAATTTACAATGCGAAAAACAGTGTGATCATATTTCAAGTTTTCCATACAAAGCTTGTCCTCGGCACTATCTGTTGGGATTTAGCCCGTATGAAAAAAAAAAAATGATGAGAGCGAAAACCATGAATGTAGACAAAAAGGAAATCTAAAATTAATATAAATTTGATATTTCTAATACATTTATACATAATTTTTGTGTACATTTTCTCTGTGACTGTCCCTTAACGAGCGGCAAATGCATGGAGATCCCTATCCAAAGGGACTGGGACCAGAAAAAGCGTCCTTTAAATAGAGGTGTCCCTTAAAGGAGGTACTATTGCATCAGCAGTGGCAAAACGATTATACAATAACGCGTACGACCTCAATTTATTGCAGCAGCATTTTTTATCCCTGAAAGTTTCCCCTTTTGTAAAATTACTGTGGGAAATAATGAATTTATGCCACTCGTGTAGGAACTTTTCTCAACCTTCGGCGGAACCCAAGGGTTCCGAGGAATACACTTTGGGAATCGCAGCTCTACACTGTAAAAACGATTCAGAAACGTTCCTGGAAAATACTAGGTAGCTGATGTGCCCCATTTCAGCCAGTAACATATGTTACAAAAACCAGGAACGTTTCCCCCGATAAGAGTCAGTAACCTTTCTGAAATATTAAGACATCTCCCCTATTGAAGCCAGTCGTGAACCTTCCTCATTAACCAAGAGAGCTCCAAAAATACTAGAACAACCACGGCCAAGCTACGCGAAATTGCAGACACAAATGAAGCATATTCCTTGCCTGCAATTCCTGCAGCTATCTAGTGACTTATTTGCTCCTATTGGAAGCTTAGTCAATCCGGACGTACTATGAACAAACTAAAGCCGATACACTAAATAAACACGCTCCGTCAATATTTAAACTGGTAGCAAAAAATGTTTTTCACACCAGTGCATTCGTTCATCTTTTAGGAATTCAGGAAACTTTTTGCGAAGATACTTGAATTTTTGGGGATATAGGTGAAAATTTCTGAAATCACGAAACGTTCCACGGAAATAACCAGTAACGTTTCGGAATTTTTTTTACAGTGTACTGAATTATAACATAAGGGAACAAAAAGAAGATACGTGAAATACACCGCCAGCTCACTCATTTCCAGCCGAGGACTGCAGTTTCGTGCTTATTAGCACTCATCAGCCCGGCATAGGAAAGTGACTGAGCTGGAGATGGAAAACCAGTTAAGGAAGCCAAGAGTGCCAAACAAACAAACTGGTAGCTAATACAGAATTAGCACTGACCAGACGAGTGCCCGAAGCAATGGTTCGGTTCAACTCGAAATTTTGAAGGCAAAGCAGGTATATTCAGTAATTTACCGCCCTATAGCTTCGGGCACTCTACCTTCGACGTTTTGTAACTGTTCAAGCATATCGAGCCTTTTAAATTTTTTTTTATCAGAAACTTTTTTTTTTCTTCATATTTTGAAACTTTAGATGAAGGTGACACTAAGGTGCCATTATGGTTATTTCATGCACTAGACTAGTTTGGCGTGGGAACTTTGGCTGTCAGTGATGCTCAAAGGGACGTAATAACATTCACGAAATTAATATTTAGTAGCCAATAACGAAGCTGATACTTCCTCATAAAAAAATTCATGTTGTGGGCGAAAAATTCGCGTTTGCTCTAAAATTCGTTACTTGTGAAAAATTCGCGTTATAGCCATTTCGCGTAAGTCGGATCGCGTTGTAGCGGGAGCCGCCTGTATTGCGATTTGCACGAATTATTGTAATATTTACGCAGACAGATGACAAATGTTTCTATCTGCGCTTGCTGGAAGGTTTAAAATGTTTTTCCTTACAATAGTCTACGATACATTTTTCTGTTAATAAATAGAACAAGCCGTTAAAAAAAACTGGTAGAAAGTTCTCAACTATAATTCAGTGCCCGGCTCTAAAGCAGGGTCATTAGATTATGAAATCTGTCGCTTTATAAAACCAAATCTGGAGGAACAGAATTATTACTACATCAAACAGCAACACATGTTAGAATTATCCTTTAATAAAATCATCCGCGCCGTTTTATAAATTCTAAGTTTTGAAGAGCATATCTTAAAAACGGAAAAGAAAAAGAAAATTTCGCTCTTATTTTTCCTTCTTGCCTGAATAGCACCTGAACTATGTTTTTTTTTTCCTTCAAGTTTTGAAAGCAGTGTAACACTAATAGTATAAAAAATTTCACATAAACACACATTACATATTTACACATCTCTGATGAAGCTAGTGGAAAGGATGAGGCTTGAGAATTCTCAACCGGGTTTTCTTTCAAAATCAAAGTGACCAAAACACCCTTCTAGCCTACCTTTGGTATGTAAAATGAAGGGATAAATTTCCGAGATTTAGTTCCGTTCCCTTTCTTTGCTATGTCCTTATCTTCTTACCCGACTACGGCCGAGCCAAAAGAAAGGGTTATGATTTTAGCAGTCTGTGTATGTTTGCTGTATTTATTACGTATGTTCCACTGTAGCGCCTAAACTATTCACCCGATTTTGATGAAAAGGTGTAGATCGATTTGCTATTATAAAACGGGTAACATGGACTACATTTTAACCGACTGCAACAATCGCAAGAGACGATTTTTTAAAAATCTTTTTAATTTTAGCAGTCTTGTATTTACGCATGTTCCACCGTAGCGCCTGAACTATTTATCCAATTTTTATGAATAAGGTGTTAATCGATTCGTTATTATGGCTCGAGTATTCTAGGCTACATTTAAACTGACTTCAACTTTAGGATTCTCCTTATCATTTATGTTTTTGAAAGTAACATCATTTTCTCTTCAAAATTGTACTTAAAGAAAAAAAAAATAAATAAAAAAATATAAAAAATAAACAATTTATATGTTTTTCTTCAAATTGGTTTTAAAAAATTAAAGGTTATGGTATGGACTCGTCAATTCCTTAAAATATTCCGATGGATGATTTTCAATATTATAAACTTGGCTCCTTATGTCCTTTCTGATATTTTCACTGGTCGCTTTTAACGTTCACAATTCCTCTTCCTTTTTATCGATACGTTTTTGACTGAACAAATTTTCGGTCAATATATCATGATTCATTTCTTGAAACATAATATTTTTTTAATCATTCTTATCTTTAATCAAAACAGTTTTTGAAAAATATGTTGTTTCTAAAATGTTAAATACCTTTTAATCATTTTGTAATTAATTCTGTTTATCGTTTATGTTTTTAAAAGTAACATCATTTTCTCTTCAAAATTGTACTTAAAAAATCATTTATATGTTTTTCTTCAAATTGCAATCAACCTTAATTACGTACACAAAATGTTGATTTTGATAGTGTTCCTGTATTTTGTCAAAATTTCAATCAATTCAGATGTTGTTCCTGGTTTCTTAGTTAAATAGCGTTGGAGAGTCACTCCACATCTCCCACAAAAACCGAGGAGGCCTTGTTACCATTCGGGGAGAAGTGGAAGAGTTGTCTTCAGTTGTCTTTGAAACATAATAATAATTTTAAATCCGAATTTATGCGATGTAACGATATCATCGTGATAGCAATCTAGTAATCGTTTTCGCATAGTTCATTTATCCGGGGTATGGCCTGGGCAGTTGTTGTTATTTCATTTCCCCCCCCCCCGCCTCCCTTTGTAGAACCACCGTCGACCGGCCTCACGATGCTGCTCCTCTAGCGAAAACCGTCTCCAGGTTGCGTCCATAGCCTACACACATGCATACATACACGCACCTACACACGCACACACACACACACACACACATACAGACACACACGCACACACATACACACACTCCTACATACACACCTAAACACACACACAAATACGCATACACACTCCTAAATACACACGCCTACACACACATAAACACACACGCATACCTGCACACACCTAAACACACTCCTACATACACACACAAATACACATACACACACCATTACCTGCACACAGCACAAACACACACGCCTACGTACACATACACACTCGTGATTGCGAAAAACCATAATTTGAATTCCCAGATGTCAAAATTCAAATGAATTTTTATTTATATTTATTTATTTTACTTATTTATTTATTTATTTTTTGAGGAGAAAATGCACTTACTTTTTGCTGTACATAGGCATCAATGTGTTTTGGGTGAATATAGTTTCCATGACAACCTGAATGTGTGTATACAAATTCATCTTGTAAATGAGGCAACAAACCATCCTATCGCTCACTTGAGGCAGCTCTCAGACCTATTTTTACAATTTCTCCAAGATCTGCAACATTTGTTCCTGGAAATGAACTCAATTTATCGCATATTATATAGCCATGTTCATCAGTAATGCTGCTGGTCGTTGTTTGATCCATTATTTGAAAGTCGGAATAGAAAAAAATATAATAAAAATCACTTTGTGAAAAAACCTTTATTAATAAAACTTACGTCAGAAATTTGCAAGGTTTTCCACTTGCTCTGATTAATAAACAGCTTTTGATAACTTTTTGAAATATTTCACTATTCATTCATGCAACCTCTGCTGGACACGTGTCACTTATTAACTCAACTTAGTCAGAAAACAGCAATCTACACGACAACTGCCGTTCGTCACTCCACGTTTGACTAAGGTATAGTGCCTAGAAAGTATAGTTACAGTGCCTTTCTAGGCACTATAACTAATGTTACTATATAGAAAGAGCTGATTTATTAAAAAGGCTTACCCTCTGACTTATCCATAATTGACGGGCGAACAAAATAGTATTCATACAAGCGCCTCATTGTAGAAAACTGGTGTCAAGCTTTAGATGCGTTGCCTGATTGATGTTTGATTATTTTATTCTGTAGATGAAGACGATTAAATTAATACAAAAAACAAATAAGGTGTAAAAATGAGGTTTATTACAGTAAACATTTCCCGATATATTTTTGTTGAGTTTGTGAACTATGTTGTCTTTCTAGATTTACCTTAAGTGACATTTCACTGAACTTATCATCAATTGTTTTACGACATAGCAACCAGCGAATATTATAACGTATTTATAAATACTAGAAACAAGTAAAGTAAGGCAAAACAACGTTAGAAGAAGCACAAATTTGTAAATTACAGCAGACACGTGTTTCGGCGTTACAGGGAACGCCTTTTTCAATGCAAAAAATAATGAGCTTATGGATGAAAAGCTTTTGTCGGATGTCGTTCCCTGTAACGCCGAAACACGTGTCTGCTGTAATTTACAAATTTGTGCTTCTTCTAACGTTGTTTTGTCTTACTTTACTGTTCAGCATAAAGGTATTTATTTATCTTACTAGAAACAAGAATAAATTAAGGTATCTCTTGAAATCCAAACGTCGGACAAGTCAGCTGGCTGTACGTTAGACTAACCTGCTCAAGGTCCCTACGACCCCTCTTTGAGCTATAACACAAAAGGAAAATATGATTTCATGCAAAATATAATGCTCTTATATTCATTCTTTATATTTTTTGTTTAAACAATGAAAAATTTAATTGCACAATATGATATTGGTAGAAGTTGCAATTTTGAGTATGAAAAACAAAATCCCGTAGGTTGTATATTAATTCTTTCACCTCCCTGAGGGATCCTAGGTCAAAAGCCCCGGGCACTGCACTATGAGACCTTTGAAGAATTAATTCTTTAAATAACTTAAGAACAAATTAGGTGCTATCTTGAAACTTGGCTTGCAAATCTTTAATTATATTTCCTTGGATGGTTTTATGGTGAAAAAATATTATGGACGCAAGTTAACCTTTACCACTGCTTTTATTTCATTGTAGAAATGCCGTATTTTCTTGTGTTAGAGTTTGAATGATGGTTAATATCTCAGAATTCTTGGAAGAGTATTAAATATTTTGTGTCAAAAGTAGAGCTAAATTTTAACATAAAGGTTGTGAGATTGCTTTTGTATTAGAATTTCAAAGGAATAAGAAATAGTCTATGGGCCGAGTGCAAATATCGTTCAAGTTCGTTTACCAATCTTAGGGACTACGTGAACTTGCTTGAAATCTATTATAAATGATGAACTCAATAGAAAAATACAATGTTCACAAGCTGGAATTGTCTCATTAAGTTTTAATTAGTAATTGAAATAGGAACTATGTTCCGTGGACTGTTAGCACTTGCACAAAAAAATTTGTCTCTAGATGGCGCTATTAAACACAATATTTATGATCTAAAAATTTAATAAACAGTTTTCCAACCGAAATTTTACTGTTTTGCTCAATTTTTCGTTGCAAAATATATTAATACGTTTTAAATTACTTACTTTCGCTTAGTGAATTTGTAACTAAAAGGAAATCAAAAATTGTATCAATCCGCAGCTCTGAATGATCTTCATCTCAAGATTTCGTTTATTACACTAGAGCCAGCGCACATAGACATTGTTAAGTACAAAAAATTAGAAGGCACTTTACTTCACAAAAAAGATATTAATGAATCACCGAATAGCAATAATTGACCTACAAAATCTTAAGAACATAAACAACTCTAACAGATGCCATCGATGTTTAAAAAATATTATAAAATTAAACATTAGCAGACGATAAATTGAAAACTAAAAAGTATTTCACATCACGATGTTTTATCTTTTCCTTTTTTAATAATATTTCTTTTTGATTACAGACGATATTTTGAGCTCATTTTAGCCTTCTTTCTTGTCGAGGTAAAATAAAGTAAAAAAAGGACATAAAATGTGGTTTACTGTGCTAAGGTTAATGTATCGTAAAAATATTGCTTAGTACAAAAAATAAGTCAAAAAAATAGATAAAATAATTAAATAAATATCAAATTCAAAAGTAGGGATTTGAGATGGGGAAAATATGTGTCTCCCCCCCCCCCAAAGAAAAAAAATTAACAAATCGTTCGATTCAAACAAACTTTTTTACTTCCTTTTACAAAAAAGGAAGTATTGTATTCGCGAAAAAAATTTTCACTCAAAAATTACCTCAATTTCCATTTTGCTCAGCCCCGAATGAATGTTGAGTTTTTTTTTCGACTCGACCTCACGTGGATAAGTGCCTAGATACACGAAATATCCATTTTGACGATTCCCGAGTTAATTACAGCGAGTTTTCTCGTGACTTCCGTATGTACGATGTATGTGCGGATGTGCGTATGTATGTCGCATAACTCAAGAACGGTATGTCCTAGAAAGTTGAACTTTGGTACGTAGACTCCTAGTGAGGTCTAGTTGTGCACCTTCCCTTTTGGTTGCATTCGGGTGTTTCTAAAGGGGTCTTTTGCCACTTTTTTGGAGGAAATCATTGTTAATTTCGATGTAAACTCAAGTGGTGTTATAATTTGGAGGACACTTGGCAATATATCGCCAGTCTTTTGGTCGCCAAGTTTACAAATTTGGCGATTTTTTTTTTTTTTTAATCTGGTTTCTTTCGCCACTGTTGGTGATATTCAGAGAGTAAACTACTGAATCACATTAAAATTGCCAATAATGGGAAAATAACATTAAATTGGAGTAAAAGGAAGTTGTGTTTTTTTTTTTTTTTTTTTAAATCTTCCCGATGACACCTCATGCCGGTATTTCATTTTTTGATTTGAATATTTTTTCGTTCAATTTTGAACAGTTCAAAGCACTTTATATTAGCGCTTGCGGGAAAAATTTAAGGCAAATACAATATGCGAACTTATGGACGGATTTGTTTAAGAAAAACTTTGTTGGAAAAGCTCTTGATGAGAATATTTTTACAAAATTTTTTTTAATTACCCATTTAAGGGCAATTTTCGACAGTTAAATTTTTTTTTTAACACTAACGACAACGCGAAAAATTATTTTATGTCACCAAAAATTGACAAAATGGAGTAGATTCTGAATACATTCTCAATTTTTGGTGACAAGAAATAAAAATGAAAGTTATTAATAAATGTAGAAATATATCTCGTAGACTTAACATTGATGAAAGTCAGAGATTAATATGACTGAATCAAAATGAAATGAATTTAAAGCGCAAATGTTTTTACCAGGGCTGCGGAGCTGTAGTGAAAAAGAACCAATTCCGAACTGTGACTCTTACCCTATCCCCTGGTTTGTGCTCTAACTATCAAGCAAATATTCATTGCTGATGCTTGAATAATTTAATCCAGTGGTGAATAGCCTTTTTTTTTTTTAGCTGCGGGCGACAACTCACATTAATAGGAATCTGGTGGACCAGAACAAATATCAAATTTATTTATATGATTTAAGTTTTTCTAAATAACATGGGAAAACAAGGGAAACAAAAGACATTTACAAACCAAAATTGCTGTCTTAATTACTACATGCTTATTTTATTGCATCTGTGTTTCAGAAATCAATTTATGACTACTTGACTTCAAAATTCATAACATTGAAAAAAGATTACTAGTATTTTTGGAAGGTTTTAGAATATATTTTTCGGTTTTTAACACTAAATACAACGACGGGGCACATGGGTCATCGTTTGATCCGCGGGTTGCAGGTTGAGCACCACTGATTTAATCAATGCTCCCAGTTCATCAGAACATTGGATAAACTATAAATGCGGGCAGTATTGAAATACAATTTAGCACTATTTTCATTGCATC
>NC_072739.1:17177237-17220326 GCF_026930045.1 Uloborus diversus
ATATTGTGTCAAAAGTAGAGCTGAATTTTAACATAAAAGTTGTGTGACTACTTTTGTGTTAGAATTTCAAAGGAATAACGTGTGGCTACATGGCAATCAACAACCAATCCCAAAATGAACGGCGACGATAACAACTTCAAAACAACCAGATACATCACGTTTTTGTCACAGTGATATAAACAAGCAATCTTGATTGGTCTAAATTCTAAAACAAACTTCATTCCCTTTCTTTTATTTTTATGTATTTGAAACAAACCTTAAAAGAAATTCCTTTGAAATGTTTATTGCTTTTGTTGAAAAACATAAATTCGTGTCTTCGCATTAAACTTGGTATAATCGGTTGTGAAAAACTTCAATAGTGATGAGGGATCACGTATGAAAATGTGTTTATGAGAAAAAAATACACATATGTATGTAGTTACTAATTTCGCTACAAGATGACGCAACTGCAGATAGTCTGCATTAGTAATGTGTTCTAATCCGCCATCTACTATCTAACTGCTGAACTATGCTTGGTTCGCTTAATAAACAAATACAGTAAAGCACCGTTTATACGTTTTTGAAGGGACTGTATGAAAAAAGCGTACAAACGAAAAAACGTATAATAGATATAGGTTAATGTGTATTAGAATTTGCAGGGACTAATTTGAAAAACGTATAATTGATAAAAACGTATAAAAGAGAAACGTATAAACGGTGCTTCACTGTATACAAATATTATGTTTGAATTTTCGTTGTTAAATTTAATCCCTCTATAATTTATCCGTCAAAACTGAAATCCTTTCACAGCTAATCCAAACAAAGTTTATCCTGTTTCACGGATGATCCAAAATAAGTTTAGCGCTTCACTCATTGTTTCCACCAGTTGATTTACATCTATGTTTTGGTACATAAATTGAAAACATGACGGCTACCTTCAAAGCGAAGTTTTAAATAATGAATCATTTTATTAAACACAGGGCGTGAACTAATGTGTCGCGCCTGAATGAATCCTAAAATTTGTTGATAACGAAGTTGTTATCCTTTCAAATCAAGGTTATCTGAAAAATCTCTGTTAGTCACCTGTACGCTGCTCCTTCGTTTTTGGATGGGTGGGTTGGTATTGTTTTATATGTATTTTTTTACGATGAATCGAATAAAACCATAACCAAATTTCAAGGGTTTATTTGCATAAAAAAGCAGTTTAAGAGACTGACACCCGACAACAGAAAAAACAATAAAGTGTATGAAACAAAATAGGTGCTGTTTGGTATGATCGTCTGATGAGGTAAAACAAGGCATTTTATATGTTTGATATTGCTATTTGTTTAGTTCAACTGAAATCCGCTGTCACTTTCACATTAATCTTACTACTATTATATGCGAAAGTTTGTATGGATGGATGTTTGTTACTCTTTCACGCATAAACTACAGAATGGATTTTATTCAAAATTTACAATAATACAGCTTATGCATGAGAATAGCACATAGGATTGTTTTTGTCCTGTTATAGGGGGCCAAATCCCCCACTGGGGGAAGGCGATAAAACAAAATTTTCACATAAATTAGCTAATTAGTGGGTGAAAATTCTTTTGCACATATTAACATTATATGTCCATCGAAAGCGTTGATTTTGCTGCTGAAGATGGTAAACTTTTGTTAAAATGTAAAATAATTCTCTAACTAATTTAGGAAAATCTATAAACAGCACAAAAACTTCCATTCATTTGTCTTTCTGCAAAATTTTAAACAGTCACCAAATTTTACAACTTATTTTGGAAACATCTCGCATGAAAATGTTTAGCATCATTTTATGGTCACCAAAAGTTTCTCAGTACTTAGCGATAATATCTCTTGACGAAAATTAGTAACTCAGACAGTTTAACAAAGTAGAGTGGGGGTACAGGACCAGAACTATAAATTTTAAGCCCCCCCCCCCGCAAAAAATAGCAGGGTCCCCAACTGTCAACTGGATTTCTACGCCACTGAGAACCACGGAACCCCAGTACAGTGAACCCCCCCCCCCCTCCCGGCCTGCGAGTACGTACATCCAGGCCAGGAAGAGAGCATTATCCAAGGTATCAAACACGTTTGCTGCCAATTTGGTACAATTTTAAATCACAGTAAGAACCCACAATAATTGAAATTTCCCAATATAGGGTGAGTAGGGAAGGCTAAGATTACTAGGGCTACATTTTTTAAAACAGTTTGTACTTCAACAGCCAGATAGAGAAGGTTTTAGACTAAGTTCAAAAAAAAAAAAAAAAAAAAAAAAAAAAAAAACAGGAACTGATAAGTCTTTTTAAACAAGTGAAGTTTAATTTCATATTTTAGAAATTTTTACAAATTTGTATAAGCTTAAATGTCGTGATTTCGTTTCAAAAAGGATACTATTTTATTATTCATACTTATTGCCATTTTGCTTTTACGGGTAAGGAAAGAACTTGATTTTTAATCACGTCAAAGCGATGTGTTTTGAGTTCTTTCAGTTAAAATAGCAAACGAATGAAAGTAGCGATTGTTTCTCATAATTATTACTGACCCAGGCAATCAGGTATTTTTGCAAGAAACATTACCATTCAATTCACCGTAGTCGTGGGTTGATTGAATTATAATGTGACTAGCCGGGTAACCAGCGCTCTTCGTACATGAAATACACCACCAGCTCAGTCAACTGAGCTGGTGGTGTATTTCATGTATTTATGCCTTAGCCCTGGCTATAGGGCGGTAACTTACTGAATATACCAGCGCTCTTCGTGTTTCTGCCGGGTGTGGTCTCCAAGTGAAACTTATTCTTATATTTTTCAACATTAAATTGCAAGTCTACATACATAGATGGCTACTTCTGTATACTGTAGCTGTTTTTCCTGTCTGGACAAACTAAAAAAACTGCATTGCACACTCTAAAATATGCAAATGCAAGTAACAAACAATATTTAAGAAAGTAGGAAATGTCGGAAGCTTGGCATATTAAAAGAAATATAAAGGTCCCTGTCTATTTACAGTATCAATCGCTCTGGAGTCAACCATTGCCCAATATTGCATATTGAATAAACCACTTTATTACATTCAGTAAATTACCGCCCAATAGCCAGGGCTAAAGCAGAAATACATGAAATACACCGCCAGCTGGCCAGCTCAGTCATTTTTGAGCGCCTTTATGCATTAACGTTCGAGCAAAATATAGTTAAGACTTAGAATGAGGTTAGTAGACAAATGTAATATAGAAAAAAATACGTTTGGCATTTAATTTATCAAAAGAAAAACAATGTTTAAATTTTTAATTTTGGAACACAGTGTACGTTTTTACTTCATATCTCGAAGTTATTTCGAGTAAGGACGGATGTAAGGGAGGGGCGATGGAAATTGACTTTTGAAATCTGACTTTTTTTTCTTGGAAACCTTGCATTGAGCTACTGTTAAAAAAGAGACGTCGAGTGTCAGTTAATCAAAGCATTTTACCCCAAAAATAAAAAAATAAAAATCATGGAATATGATTGAAATAATTATTGCTTAATTTAGTATAATAGAACTTTAAAAAAAAAGGGAGGGGGCGGCTATTGTGCAGTTTAAATTTCTAATATTTGACATACTGTCCAGAAAGCAAGATCTCCATTTCTGGACTTCGTATTGATCAATATTTAGTTTGTTTCTGAAGAAATTGTTTCAAAATGTGAAAAATCCACTTTACCGAGACATTTCAAGTATGACTGCCTGAAAAAAACCGGGCGGGTGTTTTCAAGCTAGGCCCGGTTTGACTAACCCTGCCATTGATATGCTAATGCGTTTTTGGAAAAGAAAATATTTTAAATATCAAAGTTACATACAAAGACAACAGAGCACTGAATAGATTTCTAAATTGAAATAGAGGATATTCCCTTTTAAAATCTGAAACTGAAACCATTTTTAGTACAATAAAAAATTTTAAAATACGGAACCGTTACAAAAGGAATCGAATTTACTATCTAAAACAGAAACATAGTCTCTCCAAAGCTTTTTTTTTTAAATTTAATGCACAAATAGTTGAAGAAATAAAAGGGGAGGGGGGGAGAGGAGAATCGAGTAATTTATGGTCAAGTCTTTACTTTTCGGAACTAAAAAGTTAACCTAAAATATTGTCTCCAATACATAAATATTACACACGTCTAAATAATATGCAAATGTGCCTACCGTATTTTTTATGTATCATAACACAAAGCAGTGGAATTACGACTAATTAAAAATCGCAAAAAGACTATAATTGCACAAATTACTTATATTATACAAGATATTCAACACAAGAACCAAGATGGGGAATAGCAAATTTATTGAGCCTCGTATGCTCAACCTTGTGTAGTGCAGGTAAAGGGCAGTAAGTGCAATTTTTCATTTTTCTTTTTTTTTGCATTTTTGTCATCTATTGTACGTTATATTTATTGCACAAGCTCGCTTATTTGATTTCCGCTGAAAAAAAAACGTCTAATTCCAACATTTTCCTAGTGTTAGTACCATCCACCACACATTTCTTCAAAAATCTCGAAAACTCATTTCTGCAGATACTGCTATTTACCTGCACACGGCAGTACCGAAATAGGATTCACTGCTACACCTTAAGAAGGAAAATGCTAATGTATGCATAATTAAAGTCACTCGTTTTCAGTGTAAAAGATTGCGCTTGGGAATAGCGTGTTTAGACACAACAAGTCAGTAATTTTTCCTTTTACATTCTCAGCGGGACGGATTAATTGTGTCAATGAGCAGTATAATTTCACCATCGCCGTTTGATAGAATGAAGAGTTCTATTTTACTTTTTTGGTTAGAGTTTTTTTCCTTCATTTGGAGCCTTTTTGATCGGTGGGTCTCCGCGCCTTTTTGGCTCTGGCGCCGTCGTGCGTTACACGACCTTAAACATAGGGACGGCGCGGCCCTGCAAGTTGTCACAATCTCAATTTAGAGCTTAGTTTAACAGGGCCTCTTGATAAAATACATTCTTTGTCCTGCTACCTGGTGAGTTAATGTAGAGATTCTCTGGATTTCCCACTCCGGAGCAGCCGACATACAGCTGGCCAATGGGAGAATACAGGTTCTGCCAGATGCATGACGACCACCTTGAGAGATTGACCCTGGGCGTTGTTGGTGGACATGGCAAAGCTGGGCTTGATTCGCCCATTCTTTCACAAGTAGTGCAGAAAATGAAATAGAGTAAAATAACTTATATCCCCCCCCCCTTCCATGCTTAAGATATTAACAGTTTGCGGTAGAAGTAAGATAAAAACAAGCAATAACAAAAGAACTTCCAAAATGCTGGATTCGGTATTACATAACTAGCAAGTCATGAAACATATGAGTCACAAAAATTTATCTTCAGAAATACTGGTATGCTACAAAAACGCGAGAATACGTTTTTTGCATTCTTTACCCAGGATGTATCAAGGAGCTGAATTTGGCACATCTTGGCGATTAGATACTAGTCTAATCGGAACTAGCGGCCCGACCCTTGGGGAGTCCCGGCTCGAAATCGATGTAGTGTAAGTTTTATAAGAGTTTTGGAGGGAGGAGGGCAAGTCCAACAAACTGACAAGGATGCTGTCTTGGCCACACTGAATTGAACTGGGAAAGAGGGCAGGAAGTCCTAATAAGTGTCTAAATTTCAAGTATGCTTAGCAGCAAAGGAGAACTAAAATTGCTTTTTCTGTATTTCTTCAAATTTTCACTCATTTAATAGTTACGAAATTAAGAATGAAAAAACTTTGGAATTTTCCTTTTCTGACATTCGAAAGTAAAAAAAGAAGAAAAAAAAAACATCTGTTTTACGTTACAAAACATTTCGGGTTTCGGCTGCCCTGAAAAATATGAACGATGGAATTGCAAAAGGAACCTGCAAAATTCCATCGTTCATATTTTTCAGGTCAGTTTTTATCCTTTAATGCTTTCTTGTTCAATTTGTTCTTCAAGGATCTCGAAAAAGTTGGGGGCGAGCGTAGTTTAATGTTATATTTTAATAGAGTTTTGCATGCTAGTTATTGATTGATTTTTTTTTTTTACTTCGCCGGATATTTTATGCTTTAATAGACGCAAAAAGTGTTTCATGCTATGATAATTCCCCATCCCTCCCCATAATAATAATAAAAAAAACATTAAAATTTACCTTTGGGAGATAAAATAAAGCTCATTACAAATAGTGGGGTGAAGTAGCTGAAAGTTATGCCAAAATATTTCACAGCTAGTTACCAGTACGCCCGTTAGGATCCAAATAGTACATGGGCAGACGAGTCCAAAACGCCCGAGACACAATTTTTTCTGGCCCTCTAGCAGCGTTGATGACGTCATCAATAATGTCCGCCAAGTTTTGTGACTTTTATTTATTTCCCTCTGTAACTCGGATTTGTATCTTGATATTAACTTTTTTATTAGTGATTCTTAATCAGGAGAAGACTTGCTTTCTAACGGTATGTTTGACATAATTATTCATGTTCAATAAAACAGAAGTATTTGAAAGTTTTTTAAACAATTTTATTTTGATTTTGATTTTTTGAGACATTTTGCAAGATAACTTGGAATGCGGTTTATGTAACCTAAAACGTATACAGTGAAACCTGTGTAAGTTGACCACTTGCGGTGCTCTACTTTAGTGGTCAACTTACGAAGGTTGATTTATATGACAAGGGCTAATTCCGTGCCTGAAAAAATCGGTCAACTTAGACAGGTGGTCAACTTACAAGAGTGGTCAACTTCACAGGTTTTACTGTACTCTATTTTTTGTTCATCAAAAAATTACTTTTAGAACGGTATATATGCCTTTTATTATATTTCAAACAGTTGCTTTTTACAAAACGATATAGCATAGCACATAAAGTCAACATAACAACAAAGAAATTAATGCTGGTTTAAAGAATAAATAGAGTAACTTCAATAGTGCTTAAGTAACAAATGTAATTATTATAATTTTTAATGTGTGTATGTATAAATAAATTCTAGCTTATTTAGGAGTATTTGTAGAATTGGTTTCAAACAATTGGTGCAAGAATGGGAAACAAAAGAATGTACTTTGTTATCCAGAATCAACAATACGTTATCAAAAACAGAAATGTAAGACATCCAAATAAAACAGCATCTTTCTAATATTATGCAATAATAAAAGAAGTATGCGGCACAAATTCGCAGGAAAACTGTATACACGTGTTTCGGGGTTATAAGGAAAGTTTTTCAATGCTAAAGATGTGAGCTTATGGAAGAAAAGACATATTCGACAAAAGTGTAGTCGGATGGGTGAAAACGGGGTTTCTTGTAACTCTGAAACATCTGTATACGGTTGTCCTACTGATTCATGCCTTTATACGCTGTTTCATATCATTTTATTTTTCAAACGCAGAAGTACAATTTTTATATGATAAAAGTAACTAAATAATTTGTGAAAATTTTCTTGCAATCACCAATCGCTTTCAGAACACTGACCTCAACATAGACAAAGTTTCGTACCCCATATGCCAATTTTAATACATTTACAAGATGTGCATCGCTTGCGGCAGATACAAGAGATAAGCAGGGGTGGCCTGGCCCGCCGGGACACCGGGACGTGTCCCGGTGCGCCTTTCACCAAAGCGCCCCCACCAAAAAGGGAGGGGGGAGTTTTTTTAAAAAAGTAATTTACAAAAAAAAATTACAATTTACAATAAAAGCGCCTCCTCGGAGAGCCATAAAACCTCCACAGGGGCGCGGTCAAAATTTTGCAATAACGTCGCAAATATTTGGGTACTTAAATAATGAAACCTTTCAATGCTTCGCGGCGCTTCCAGATGGCAAAATCTTGCATTAGAGAATCGGCTCTATATCACTGATTTAAAAGAATGATCCCAGGCAATACTATTACTGTGAGCGCTTTGAACGTATTAATGTATTAGGGTCGTATTTTAGTAAGGCTCCAGGTAATGATTCCCAAAATCTGCACATCCTCGGGGAGCCATGAAGCCTCTACAAGCGCCCCGTGCAATTTTACAATAACGTCGCAAATAATTAGAGATTTATTATTAATGAACTTTTCAATATTTTGCTGCGCACCAAGACGGCACAATCTTGCACAAAGGAATCGGCTCTATTCTCTATATTTAAAAGAATGTTAAAGAACTTCCCTGCCAAAACCTCAGTCCACATCTGTGAGCGTTTTGGGATGTGTCATGCATTAGGGGCGTGATTCTGTAGGGGTCAGAGCAGAAGGCTCAAAACTGAAAGGTCCGCGGTTAGAATATCCACGTACGTCCAAAAGGTCCGACGGACAGAGGTCCAGTGGACATAAGAACCAGCTTCCCGATTTTGGACAGCTAGGACAATAGGTCAAATTTTCTGAGCAGGTTGACATAAGGTTCGGATTTAATGTTAAATTGAATTAAAATTGATTTAGTGAGACTCGACTGGCCTTCTTCCCCAAAATGTGCGCCACCACGGAGAGCCATAATTCATATACAAGGGCGCTGGGGGATATTGCAATAGCGTAGCAAGTAATTAACGACGTATACATTTTTTGCCATCCAGTTTTTGACCTTCTGCAGTCCGGACTTGGATCGCGCACAGTGCCCCACCAGCATAGGACTGAATACAATAGTTTTTCAAAACATTCCATATTATTAAAGAGAAGAAACGAACGCTAAATTAGGAAAACTATGTAGTTTTAATAGGAAACAATATAGAATGTTGCGAAAAAATCGTAATTTCTTTTAAAAATAACATTAAAATTATTTTTTTGATAGTCAGAGATTATTGCTCATAAATCACGTCGCACACTTCCATTTTTTTTTTTTTTGTTCTTCCCTCACCTCTCCTTTTTCTTCCCTAGACGGTCAAAAATAAGAAAATCCTCAAAATGCTACGCTTCGGAAGCCCTCTCCCTCAGCCAAAATCATTAATCGTCTCAATTCTCGTTTCCAGGGGTTCAATTTTGCAACATTTCCCGGGGAGGAACTACCGAACACCTCCCCTTCTAACAACATCAAAAATCGTTTAACACTGCTTTTTTGGAACTGCAATTTTGAAAAATTGCAGATCCCCTAACGTTACCAAATATGGTGTACAGTCGCGTCGTAAGACTTCCGTGTCGTAAAACTTCCTGACAATGGCTTCACGCTTCCGAATCCCTCCTTCTAATATCATCCCCCAAGTAACACTGAAACGTTACGTCATCGTTACATCACGTTGCAATTAGTTGAATCATCGTTACCGTTTCCCACGCAACGTGATATCACGTTGCTTTATCGATTCGTTACAAAAAGTGTAATTTTGAAACGTTACATCACGTTGCAAATTTCTTAAATTTGTAACGTTGACAAACAGTTGCAAAAGAAACGTTACTTATCGTTACTTTTCGTTGCACCTTGCCTCGTCTTCGGCAACCTCCGAACCCTAGTGGCCATTTTCAGTAAACAACTTCTGGCTTGCTATGCCGCCATTGTTTTGCTGCTTCGCAATCGTGATCTCTCATCACTTTTAGCGGTAAGTACTTTGTATTATTGTTAGTGTATTATTGTTGATATACTTATTTAATTTAAAAAAAAAAGTGTTATCACATATTTTTGTGAAGTTAATGAACCGCCGTTGGTCGGAGTTTGAGTATTTTTCCCACCGTTACTTTATTTATAATATTGTTTGAAAGAATAATGTTAGATGCTTTTATTAGAGTATTTATTCATTGATTTCTTAAAAAGATGCTGAAGCTTGGGGATATGTTCCATTAATAAGCTATAAAAGCGATAAATGATACCATTTTTTACTCATTTAATCGGCTTTTTGCAGAATGATATTGACGAAATAATTGTAACAATTTTTTGAGGAAACTTTTGTCATGTAACTGAAATTATCTTTAGTAATAATACTGCAAATTTTTGTTTCTAGTACTGATGTAAGAGGATTTTTTTTAAACTTTCATGCCTTTCGAAAAATATTCCTGGAGTTCTTTAGTAATAATAATAGTTATTTTTTCAAGGATTTATTTATGAAAGAAGTTTTTATTTAATTTGTAGTAATATCGTTAATTTTGACTATTAATAGAACTCCACTTGATGTAAATTCGGCTATGCTATGTTATGCTCTGTTTATTTTTAAATATCAGGACTGCTTTTACAAAATATTGTAAATGAAGCAACAGTGTGAGAATACTCGAACGCCTTTAACGGCATAAGACATTCTATAAATTAAAAAAAAAAAAATTTTTTTTGAAGATTTTTTTTAAAGTATATTAACAATCATTGCATTAACAAAAAATGCAGAATACTTACTGTATCAAAAATTAAGGGTTCAACGAACCCACCTCCATTCTCACCAAGAAAAAAAAAACATTTTTTTTTTCAAAGCTTGAATAAAATTTTAATACAACGTTTAAAAGCAACGTGATGTAACGTGATAAATAAAGATTAATGTAACGTTTCAAAAATCGTTGATGTAACGTTACTGAAACCGTTGATGTAACGTTACTAAAAACCGTTGCTTTTGCGCTTTGCAACGAGACATATTTTCGCTCTATCAACGTTACCAGTAACGTGATGTCAACGCTTCAGAGCAACGTGATGTAACGTGATTTATGTTACTTGGGCCAAGTCGTCAAAAATTCGATTTTTTAAAATGACAATTCGTTGAGGTGATTAGCACGCAGTTCTCTTTAAATAGAGTGAGCGGATGTTTTCATATGAAATCTGAAAATGAAAAAACTATAATACCAAAAAAATTAAGGTGGAAACCTTTAAACCCTGACCCTAGTATCATTGAATATCGCTTAAAAACTTCGTTTTTAGGACTTCAATTGCGAAATGTTTTTAAGGGAGAGCCCCAAAGCTCCCTTTCCCGTAATCATCCAAGTTTGTAGGAAACTGCGTTTTGGAACTTCAATGTCGAAAAATTGGGGTCCCATCCCTTACTCTAACGTCAACACATATCGCCTAAAATCGCGTTTTTAAGACTTCAGAGATACGTACTAGAGATACGTACATGACATTAGTGAGGCCTCTATTGGGGTATAGATTCCCTATCTATAGTTGTGCCTCTGCCACCAACTTAGATAAACTAGAAAGGATACAACTCAGTGCGGCAAGAACCATTACTGGACTTAAACGCAGCTGCCCTAGGGAGGCAGTTCTTTTTGAGGCTGACTTGCAACCACTCCAAACTTTTTGGAGTGGTTGCAAGTCAGCCTCAAAAAGAAGAAAGGTGAACCTTACCAAGTACTTCAATAATCTTTCTAGCTACGGTGAGCATAACAGAACATCCGCATACTTAAATAACTTGAACTACAATCAGCAATTAAAGAAGAAGAGTCCCTTCAGCCAAGCTAAACTTCTACAGCTGCCTCATTAACAAGTTGAGCCCCACTCCTGCCTAAATCCCTCAGAACGCCTTCTCAGTGTCAAATTTCAATTCAATCTAGCTACGAGTACTCCGATCATCAAGAGGGACTTCATTCCTGATCATCTCAGACAGTTGGCCTTAGAGATCATAAATGGGATCCCCGACAATGCTGTAAAAATTTACACGGACGGCAGTAAACCAGATGACCAAGCTAGCAGCGGCATCTTCATAGAGAAACCGAGAGGGGGGGGGGGGACTGTCTTTCAGCCTTCGTAACTCTAATTCATCATCGGTCTTCAAAAGTGAATAATCGCAATTGAGCGAGTTGAAGCTGTTCTTGATGACAATGATTTAGGAAATCTCTGGACCCTTTCGGACAGCAGGAGCTCACTTTAGCACATATGCAACTGGATTGCAATAGGAGATCAAACCAGTATTTCTATCATTTCCGAGTCCCTTGAAATTTATTTTCAATGGATTCTTTCTCATGTAGACATTTTTGGCAATGAGAGAGCGGACGAACTAAACAAGGAAGGCTGCAACCACGACAATCCTTCCTCTTCATCACTCACCTATCTTGAACATCAGTCCAGAATAAGTACTGAAATCTCGAATGCGTGGAGGATTCCTCCCTCACTGTTACGCAAGTGAAAAAGCAGGCTCTTTCTTAACCATTAATAGTGACAGAGCTTCTAGAACTGCAATCTCAAGACTAGCGAGCGACCACATAAAGGGTCTCCCGTTTTTCGAGGGCAATAAAACTCACGAGATCTGCACTAAATGTAAAACTGAGCAGGCCTCTCCTAAATATGTCCTCGACTGTTTGGGACTTTCTAAAGAGGACATTTATTCATCCCCCCCTTCTGGTCCTCGATTTTCTCAGGGTCAGTGGTCTGATGGACCTCATCTGACTTCGTCATATTACTGCAGGATAAGCAGCGACTACAACAAACAGACTTCAGTTTCTTAAAATTTCCTCAGAAGACCCCCCCCCCCCCAGTGCTTTCCACCGTCTAAACCGTCTAAAAACCTGCGTTCTAAGGACTACAATTTCAAAAATTTCTCCGGGGGAGAACCCCCGGACACCCTAGCAGGTAGGGGAAATTTTAAGTTTGCCCCCCCCCCCTTGAAAAAATCTTGGGTTACTCCACTCAAAGAAACATTTGAAAATGAGATTTGGGTGTAAGCATTTCAAACAATACAAGTGCCAAGTCACGGTGCTTGTTCTTCTGCAGCAGTGTCGGATCCCCAGAGTGCTCCGTGTGGGGCAGGGGCGGACTGGCCCTAAACTTTTAATGTGGAAAAAAAATTCATGCCGGCCCCATCCAAAAAAGTTTGGTTGTAGTTTTCCAAACCTAAAAAGTTTCAAGTGTGTTTTTTCCAAAAAAATAAAAGGTTCCTCCAGCACCCCCTCACCTCCCCCCCCCCCGTTGAAATACCAAGATTTTTTTTTTTTTTTTTCAGAAATCCTTATTTAACTTTTCATTTCAAGCAAACTAGTGGGCAGATGGATTTAAACCAAGCATACAGCAAACGCCCATAATATACAGATGATATTTCAAGGGTCTAACTTTCTCAAAAATATTTGCAAGCTTAAATTGCTCTACGCAATAAAAAAATCCACTGTGAAAACTTGTGGCTTCTTTGAAAACCCGCATTTAAGAGTATTTCGTTTATGTAAAAGCGAATAAAAATCTTATTTAAAAAAAAACGTAATACATTTGAGGCAATGAGAAGCAAAGGGGTGTAAGCAGACATTTTCAAGTTTTTAGTAAAACGCGTATAAAGATTACATCCTAGGTAAGCTTTCATTGAACTTTTTTCTAAATCATGCTGTACAGCGGCACCTACCAGGGCTGCTAGTACTATCTCTTGCCCCAAGACAGAAGAGGGGTCCACCTACCGTTTATACTGGTTATCTCCAAATTTTTAATTTTGCCTCTTGCATCCCTTTGCTTCTCACTACCTCATATGGCCATGAGCGGTACTATTTACCCTTTAGAAAAAACTCTTTTTTTTAAAGTCTTTTCTTAAAATTTTATTGTACGTATTCAAACTAATGAATAATTCTTAGCAAATAATTAAAATTTATAGCTTGTTTCAGTTTTAAAATGCTATTTATTTCAATAGTTCTTGAGTAAATCATTATAAAATTAGCCTAAAAGCATTGAAATTTCATTTTATAAAGCGTTTTATTGTTATCATTATTTTTGAATCATTAGAACATCCAGTATAGAACAACATATGTAGTCCTTAGCAGAAAATTGAAGCACGCGTAATTCTGATGTAAAACCTTTGTGTAGAAACCCTAGTGTATTAAACGTACTGTGTAACAAACAGAAACATTTCAAAAAAATATTGCAACACATGTTTTGAGGCAATAAAATAACCTTTTAATGCATAAGTTGTAATCTTATTGTTGTAAGTAATACGAGTCAGCAGTAAGAGGGGGCTGAAGTTAAATCAAAACACAATTTGGAAAACATTTTCAGGAAATTTTTAGTGCAATAAAAATATAAAAAAATAGGCAGAGAAGATCGGATGAGGAAATAATTCCGTCTTATACGCTTTAAATGATATCATTTCTTAAATAATAAATAGGAACTTTGAATAAGTTGAAACCAATGATCAATGTGTAAGTAAATGTTAAGAGAGAAAAAAAATAATAAAAACCTTTAATGTTTACGTTTTAACAAAATTTTTTTGCACAGACAACATTAAATTAAAAAATAATTAACAGTGTTTTTTTTTCTTTCCTTTATACTTGATTTTCTTCATATAAAACAAAAAACTAATTCAAATTTAAATGCAAGATCTAGATTACATACCTGTGATAAGTTAAAATTGAATTACTTGAATTACATACACAACAATCATAATAAGTAAAACTAATATATTTTCTTCTTCGAATTAATTTTTTTTTACTGAAATTATTTAAAAACAAGGCCGTGAACTCTTGGTGATGCATATATTGTGCCGAATATGCAAGTATGCAAGCAATTGTAAACATAAATATTAAATTCTTAAATTTAAAATTCACCACAGAAACTAATATTAAACATAAAAAAATTTATTCTTGATAATTAAATATAACGATAAACTAGAAGCCAAATTTAGCGTTTTTATTTTAAAAATTCTTTTGCAAAACAATAAAAACTTTTAGGTAGTGAAAAAAAATTAAAAATTTCAGACAAATACTTAAATTTTTTAGATACTTTAGAACAGTTCTTAAACAACTAAGAATTTTATGGAAACTAAGGCAACTCATACCCGTTGAAGCTTTAAGCCATATACTTTTTTCTTTCTTTGTTTTGGTAATGGACATTGTCCTGCGCATATTCCACACGAGTGTCCTTTTTTTTTAATGCACTAGTGTTTTATGAACATTAAAACACAAATACAGCAACTGGAAAATTTTAGAGCAAAAGTAAAGGTTGCTGGGAAAAGCTGACGTGCAATGTTCGGATTTGTTCTTTAGAAACAACTTTAATGCTCGAATTACAAATAATAAATTTTAAAAATCGCATTAAATCTATTAAACGCTGTAAACTCAAAATCTTTTAAAATATTTTTATTTTTAATTTTCATATCAATCAATTGTGCATTATTTTCCATTTTACATAAGAAGACATCCTAATGTCCTTAAACTTATTAGTTTCAATTTTATCATAAATAGTATTGTAAAAGGTAATTTATTTTTAAATGCCGAAACGAAATATACAACTTCAAAGACGTTTTTATAATTAGTTTTGAAACTTTAAACTTCTTCATCGCAATCCGTAATTTTTACAGAATGAAAAAGTATTGAGGAGAAAAAGTTCTTTTCATATAGCCGCACCTTTTATTTATTTATTTTTTTAATGCCTAGTTCTGAGATTGCATGTGGCTTTCAATTCATTTAGTGCGAAATGGTTCCTCATCCCTCCCATAGATGAGGGGGGTGGGAGGATTAATTGGATATTGTTTAATGTATTTCTGCTTTAAAAATCGTGAAGACATTATTTATAATGATAAATCACTGTAGTTGCTGATATTGATTCAATTTATAAGTGCTGAGCCAGCTGATCTTCTTTAGACTTACACTTTATTAATCTGCTTTAAGAATTCATTAAGATTGCTTATATGCAACATAAAACACCAACTGATATAGGAAATTATGATTGGTTACTGTAGCGTAAACACTTCCTCACTTTCTCTGTTTTTTCTTCTTTAACTAATTTGTTTATTTAACAGCAAAATTGAAATTTACTTCAGGAATGTTACTACGTCATAAAATTTAAAGCTAAATGTGAAAACAATCCGTGTTATATTCATGAATTAAATAGATGTATCTAAAAATGTAAGACATTTTCTCTTTAAAAATCAAAACAAATCACATAAAAGTTTATGGATAACTTTCAATACGAATTACAAATTCTATAGCATAATTGCTGATTGTCAACTGAAATTTTAAGTTGATATTCATTTTAAAATTAACAAAAGTCCTCAAGAGAACGTTATGAAAAGGATGTTTTGCTTTTTATTTCTAATCAAGTGAAATATCCAGTACATTTTAAATCAGTGGTCTCCAACCTGAAGCGATTACCCCCAAAAGGTTGATTTGGTTTCTCCAGGGGGCAATGAACATTCAAAACAAAAATTTAAATGATAATAGTAATAATAATAATAAACATAAGTAATAAATATAAATCATTATATTTTTTCAATTTTTAAATTCAAATGATTTGTGTTTATTAATAATAATAAAATCATAAATCATAAGAATTTAAAAATTGAAACAAAACAGCAAATATTGAAAGTGAGAACGTATGCAAAATCGATGGTCCAGAGTTTAAACAAAAAATCATAAGTTTAAAAAAGAAATGAATTAAGTTCAGGAGGGCCATGCACATCCTCATATCTTGGACAAGCATACGAATTGTACTCAGGGCAGGTTCTGGATACCGGAACAAACCATTCTCTCTCTTCTTTTTTTTTTCTTTAAGTTTAAACTGCCAAAGTTTTTTATTCTTCCAATCCTAAATTTTTATACCAAAAAAAAGAAAAAAGAAAAATGTTCTGCTGTCTTTGAAAAGTACATTAATAATCTTAGTTTATTATCTCCCTTCAAAAATTAATTACTCTTGAAAAAAAAACATAAAAAATGTGTGTAACAATAAGTGGATAAAATTGGTACAGTATTTAGTCTTTAAATTAAAATTAAGTACAGTAAAACCTGCAAAGTTGACCACCTGTCTATGTTGACCTCTTTTGTCAGGAACGGAATTAGTCCTATCTTATGCAATGAAGGAAAACCTCTGTAACTTGACCACCTGTCTATCTTGACCACTAATGTACGCCAAATTTGGTTTGGAGTATTGTAAAAAAACCCTTTGTATGTTTACCACTTGGTTTATTTTTTAAAACTTTCTTCAGTAAATTATTTTATTATGAATTAATTTATTATTATTGTATTATTATTATTATTTGATAGCTCTCCAAGAATGTTTTTAATGCTATGATGATGATGACGGACTAGCATTTTACTAACTAAACAGCAGCATAAAGCTATGCTGCTCTTTATTCTCCAAACTTGTTTTTCATTTGTTGTTATATTTGAGATAGTTTTTTGTGCTTTGTTCAATAAAAATAGGTGTCAGTAGAAAAGTACAAAGTGTTTTCTTTCAGTTGCAATAGCTTGTGGCAATACTGGAATTGTGCTAAGGCCCGGATCTGTACATTTTGGGCCCTCTGAAACAAAATGTGTAGGGCATCTCCCTTGTGTCCAGCAGTGTCTATTTGTAAAGTTAATAAGTCTTAATGCTAGTTTTTTTTTTTTTTTCTTCAATTTCTAGGGCCGTTAGTCCCCTTGAGAATTTAATTTTGCCTTCATGAATTGAGAGAGTCGAACTTGTTGCTCTTTGTGCATAAGTGTTACATAAAAAAGGCTTCAAAAAGAAAGTTAGTTGAACTTACTTGAAATTAATAAAAAGTATGAAATATTAAAATGAATTGAAAAAGGAGAAAGCCAGAGAAAATTAGCTGGCACCCACATATGGAATTTCTAAAACTACGGTGTCTAAAACAAGGAAAAAACAAAACTATTTGAATAGTATTTTTAATTAATGTTTCACTTTCAATAATGTTAAACAATGAAAGTTAGTTGAATAGAAAGAGTAATAAGGGTGAATTCCTCGAAAAATTAATACACGGTGCGAGAAATGACAAAAAATATTTCAAAAAATCATTACTGTCCTTTATAAGTTGACCACCGGTCTAAAAGTACTGCACCGCGAGTGGTCAACTTACACAGGTTTCACTGTATGCAAAAAATACCTCATATCGATTTTACGTTGCTCTAAAATTTGCTTTTTTCATGGAAAAAGGTAAGAGGGGCGACGGATAAAAAAATGTTGGAAATCACTGTTTTAGATATTTATGCTGTTTGTACTTTTGTAAATTTTATTTTTGCTAAACGAAAATAGATGAAATGGACGGTGTTATACAAAAATGAGTTATCCAACAAAAATTTTCCAAAAAAATAAAGAGTTATTCACATAGGTTGGCAGATAAACTGATACACTACGGGGATACAAAGACGATTTAAGCCAAATTCTGAATTAATATGCCATCTATGGAGTTCAGCTTAGAACTCAATTTACTCAAAAGTACTGCTTAGTGGGTTGACCCATTTTTGTGTAACACCGTCAATTTGTTATAATTATAACCGATAGTTCAAGTTCTTATTATTTAAAGTGCTGATGACAAAAAAAATAAAAAAAATAAAAAACACATGATGATTAAAAATATTAAACTTACCTAAAAAAGATTCTTGTCACCGTTGGATTTAAAACACATGCAATCCCATTGAGCAGTCAACACGGTGTATAACAAATGACTCGTTTTTTTCTTCGGAGACGAAATTGAGGAGATCTCAAAATTATCTAATTGGTTGAGAAAGTCATGGATCTATCTATTGCAAAGTGCTAGGAAACATAACAAAAAAACGAAGGATGAAAAGGGGGGAAAAAAACTTTTTAGCAGACGTTTTGCTCCTATACATTCTATTCTTAGAATGGCGCCTTTCTCGTATTACATTAGAAAAAGGTTCAATGTAATCTTTTCCCAGACAGTCTCAGGTCGTCTCAGATGGCTGCAAAAAAAAAAAGATCCCCACCCCCAATAAAACTCCTTACCAGAATTCCAGGAAACATCAATCCCGAACAGATACGAGAGATACCCATGGACCCTGAAGGCTTCGTTCGGACGAAGACCACCCAACAAAGACATTGTTTCGTTTTCCCTACCTAACAAGATACGGTAATAGTTAAGCAAGAACAGAGTATGTAACGTCCTGAGAGTGACCTGGAGTGATCTTTGGAAAAGGAGCGGCCGTCCCCTCCTCTCCCCCCCCCACCCAAAAAAGAGCAGTTCTGGTTGCAGCCCTCGACATAAGAACGGCCGGCCTAGCTAAGAACTTTTTTTAAAAAAATATATTGAGGAAAACGGTACGTACACATTGCATGCACAGAAAACGGCCCGAGTTAAGGACGGCCCATGTGGAATTTTCCAAATCTCACACGCGGCCAGTCCGCCCCTGGTGTGGGGCATTAACATGCTCCAGGTGGAAACCATCCCAAAAATGCACATTAAAAAGCGTTTTTTTTTTTTTTTTTTTTGCAATAAAGCTTTATTTTTAAAAATATATGCATAAACCTTTTTTGTTTTTTAAAAACTGTGTGCGTCCTTTGGATACTTGTCCATCGCTTTTAGGAGTCCCAGTTCGTCCCTGGAGATAAGTTTTATAAAGTTATCAAGTGTTTTGAATTTGTTGTTCACACAGGTTGGTATGACTTTCTGAAGTTAGTCTCCATCCCCAGTTGATTGGCGAAGGTATTTTCAGGGGCGTACACAGAAGGGGGGGGGGGGGAGAAGGTACACTCCTGTTGACCCGGGCCCGAGCCTGAAGGAGGCCCAATATTTTTAAAACTAGGGGGCGGGTTAAACAATATAGAGGGGGGGGGGGAGCAGAAAAGTCATTTGTGACGGGCACCAAAATTTCTGTGCACGCCTCTGGGTATTGTTTAGTGAGAATCGAGACCGTTGTTTCAAATTATTGCTTGGAAGACAGCTCGTTTGATACGTTGTATCAAAGCATCTGCAGTGGAAGGAACATACCGTTCGAAAGCACGTTTTCTCCTGATTAAGAATCACTAATAAAAAAGCTAATATCAAGATACAAATCCGACATGCCATTCTAAGCTGCATTCGGAAACAGGCACCGGCCGGCGTTGGCACCGGCGTGACCGGTGCCTGTTTCCGAATGTAGCCCTAATGATTGATAAAGTTTGACACAGTTAGCGTTCTTAACTTTGACCGGTAAAGTAGTAAACATCTGTTCAGTTTTGCTGTTGATGTCACAAAAATTCGGCGTTGTGTACTCTTTTCACGCTTGGTGTAATAATTTCAGCATAAGATTGACATTTGTTCACACAAAATTTAGATGAGATCTTTATTTACCGTCTAATTATGTCTCGTTTAAATTATCGTTGTGTGGATTATTTATGTTCATTTTGATAAGTTTTCTCTGTGACACTGCTTTTAAAAATTTTTATTAGGTTCATAACCTTTCAAAGTTAGGTATGGTACAGATTTCAGCGAATAAATAAGTGCTTTTGGGAAAGTTTTTGGAAAAACCCTCTATTTCAAGAAGTTTTCATCGAGTAAGTATCACATATGGTATGTAAAATATGTACAAAAATTGAAACTAGGTTTCGGTTTAATGTGTACTTTCTTAGAGAATACGTTTCATATCATTTTGCTTCTTCCATCTTTGGTTTCTTTTTCTTTTTTTTCTTCTCACAGGAAAAGTATCTTTTTGAATCTTAATAAAATCGTGAATAACGTTGACCTTTATAAAGCGAACAAATGACATAAACTTGCAACGAAAAAAGTAAATTTTCGAAGCATCCAAGCTCAAGAAATATGGGCATTGTTTAATTTCTTTCTCTGGAAAATATTGTTCCTTTTCTGTTTTCGATATTAATAATAATACCATTGATACAGTTGTCATGTATTCTCCTTTTTGTGTAGGTAAAAAATTTTCTTTTTATTGTATTTTTTTTCCTTATTGCTACTTTGCATCTTTTTTTTTTTTGAATGATGAAGACAAAGAAATACTTGCTTTTCTTTCATTTGTTTTTATATTTTCTTTTAAAGAAAAAAATGCAACATTAAGTAAAACTAATTTGCAGGGAACTGTATACAGGTTTTTAGGGGCTATAAGGTACCTTTTTTTTTAATGCAAAAAAGGTGAGCTTACAGTTGAAAAAATAGCTAATGTTTACCTAGTTTTTGTTAGATGGCTTTTCTTCCATAAGCTCATCGCTTCTTTTGATTTAAAAGAGTTATTTTTGTAACTCCAATATGCAAATTTGTTTAATTTAAGGTTGCAATAGTTTGTTCTACTTTCTTGCTGAAAGTTATTTCTTTATTTTTTATGCTAATAGTAAGTAGGTTAATGCTTTGGAATAAGAAGCAATTCCAAGGGTAGAGTCTGGAGATATATCCCCCCGGAACTGAGAAAATTTTTTTCTTGACCATAGAAAAGAATTTAAATTACAATATCGCTCTCCCAAAAACTATTTCCGCAACCCCAAGAGTTAAAAAAGTATAGTTCGCCGCTTATAAACTGCTGATGTTGTAGGAATTACATTATTTAAAGAGACCGGAAACATCTATTCACATAGGGTTACCAAAATAAACTTATTTACGCCAAAAATAAGACGACGGCACCAAATTTCTAATTATCGAAATATCCCCATTATATGTAAGGCTGGATACTCGAGGTACTGTAAAAGATATTACCTACAAAATTTTTTTTAAACCATAAAAAAGGATTAAAGTTAAAACATCCTTCCCTCTCCCAAGTTTAACCATGTATCTCTCTGTAAAAATTTTTTCTGGTGACACCATTGGGGAAAGGCAAAAATGAATTTAAATGCAATACTTGTTATTAACAGAGAATCGGAACTGAGGAACATCTTTGCAAAACAGGATGCAGCATTCATCTGTTTTGCATCATGTATGGTATTCATTGTTGATACTTATGAATCTTTAAGTCTTCAACGTAACTCCATAACAAACATTGAACCATAACTAACATAATATTAAATATAAAGACCATGAGGGGGGGGGGGTACATCCACTTCCGGACAACTCTGTATAATGTCACTATATGCAAGGACTTTTTCATACATCTTTCTCTTTCTTATATTAGGGAAGATGGAAAATTTGTATAAAAACTAAAATTCAAAAAAAAAAAAAAACAACCTGCCAGGTTTTTTTTTTTTTTTTCCAAACTGGTCCCCAATCTTGTCTAGTGCAAACACAAACTGAAATTTTGAGCTAAATCCAACTGGTAGTTTCTGAGTCAGTTAAGGGCATTCCTTTTATCATAATTGGAGCAGTTTTGCAACTTTGCTTGTTTATTATCAATCAGCTGCATTCCCTGGCTTTGCACGATCTACCTCGAAAATAAAAGTTATGTCAAGTGATGCAGGTACAGCAATCAGACTTAAACTAGAGAAAAAATATATTGTGAAATTTCCCGTCAAAATAATCATTCTTAAAGAAAGAAAACGGCTAATCAAAAGTTCCCAAAAATAAAAATGGCGATCGCCCCTCTTTTGTTTCCGTCATTGGGGAGGGGAAGGGGAAAACTTTTTTGAACAATACTGGTCCGGTCACTCGATTGCAGGTATAAGTAGTGTAGAATTCAGAAAGTGGGATAGATTTAAAACAGTAAGTAATGTAGGTTTAATAATTGGGTTTTGACTAGTCAGGTTTAAATAACCGTGGAAGATTTGATATCAGCAGAAAGAAGAGGTAGAAAAGTAATATGAATGTCTAGGAATGGATATGTTGCACCTGTTAAGTTAAAATGCGTGCCTTTATCAACATTCAGTTAATCTGCCAAAAAAAGAAATTTTTTTTGAATATGTGAAAGACCGCGGATTATCCGCCCCGCAGATCTCTTGCAAACAATCCGAAATTTACTGTAACTGCAAAAATAGAAACTAGCAAAAATCATTTGATAAATGAAGTAGATTTGACCAACAAAAAAATTTCTTTGGCAGCTTAAAATAATAATTCTAAAATAAATGCAGATACTCACAGACTTCTTGAGTTTGATCTCCAACACGGAGAAGGATTTTAAAATCTTCTTTCACAAAAATATTCTTCAACGCTTGTGCAAATGGCAAACTTATTTATTTCACTTAAACTTTATCTAAAAAAATATTTTCTTATTATCTTTAGCTTTCTGCAGCAATGAATTTTGCAACATTTTTCTTCTTGCCTCTCTTCATACAAAGTGTTTCTTTGCAAAGAATGGATTCATCACCTTTTCCAGATGACAGCCATTATAGCATGAATATTAATATGCCCGACATCAGCCCCAAGACTGTAAGTATTTCAATCTTTTTTTATTATGTAGTTTTCTGCGCAGTTAAATATTTCTTATAATTATTTTTTTTGGCATGTTTTTATCTTTTATTTGCATATTTGTTTCTTTACTAGAACACCATTGCAAAACATTGATAAAAATGACATTACTCATAAGGCACTTAATTTAAATATTTTTGTATTAGTAAAAAAGTTTATTTATTTTCGTGTTAAACTTATGGTGCTCATTAATTTTCTAAAACGTAGTTCTCTTGTAACACAAAAAATATGTCAATTGAGTTTCATCTGAAATCTAAAATAATTCTACAAATTATTAAACTTATGTTAAAAGAATTTAAAGTCTGAAAATCTTATCCAAAACTCAAACATCATACAATATGTAAAAATGAATCTGTAACAGGGTTTGTGATTTTTTAAAAAAAAAATCAAAAAAGTTGGATCTTTTGAATTTAAATCAGATTTTTTTAATTTAAATCTGTAATCCAAAAACAGGGTTCGTACTTCCTTAAAAAACCCTTAAGAAACCCTTAATTTCATCAAGCAAAATTAAGGTCCCTAAAAAACCCTTAAAAAGTCCTTAATTTTCTGAAAATTTCCTTAATATTTTAACCACTGTATCAAGTTTGGTCCCCTTTTTCTTATTTTTTTCGTTTTTACCCCTTCAAATCTTTATAATCCGCGATATGTGCCGAAAACGTATGTTTTGGAGACATGCCGACCACATTAAACACGTGCTTCGCCGAAAATTGCTTGCCTTGTTTGAGATTGCAATCTTTTTGCATCCTGCAAATATTTCAATCTTTTTAAATGTTGGAAGGTTTTTTTACAATATGCTACTTTATATCTGTTTATTTTTTTCATTATTTCAATAATATTTTTATTTCTTAAATTTATTTTAGAAAAAATGCAAAAGACTATCGAAAAAAATATGGTCCAACTCCCAGTCTCTGATTGTATTTAAACTTGTCATGGTTACTATTTTTATGTATTTGAAAAAGCTTTCAATATATTTATGGTGAATCTCTAAAGGTTTTGGTTAGGCTTTACAGCCTGTAAAATTTTTTGGAATTTAAAGATTAAATAAAGCAACTTCAGTTTTTTTTTTTTTAATCGTGAAATAATATGAAGTTTTTTAAACCAAACTATGAGTTCCATTGCAAGGAAAAAGGATAATCAATTATATATATATATATATATATATATATATATATATATATATATATATATATATATATATATATATATATATATATATATATATATATATATATATTTATTTATTTATTTTCAAATGTTTTTTTGTAAAAGAAATGTTAAACCCCCTCTCCCAATATATATATATATATATAAAAAATATTTATATTATTGAGTGATACAGCCAAGATTGAACTCTGGCTCCATCAACCGCTTTATTCAAGGACTCAGGAGTTAGAAATTGCTTTCTCTCTTTCAAAATTTAAATTTATATAGAAATAAACAAACTTGCGAGAAATAGTATGATATAGCAAATTTGTTCGAAATAGGATTTTAGTAACAATAACAGATCAAAAGCAATAATAACAAAACACTAGTTTAAATATCTTGAAGAAAAAAGATTTTAGTTATTTTCCTTCAATTTGCCTCTCATTCTAATCATGTATGCTAAATGATAATGCTTTAATATGCAACTAATTTTCTACAGCTATCCCCATTTTCCTAATCTTTTTTTATGACTGAAATTTGAGAATTAAATGTTATTTTTTAAGAACAATATGTGCTATCTATTATATTAATTACTACCCAATCATTTCAAGCCTAATTAATAAGGAAAAACTTTCGTATTATGTTTGAAACTGGTTAATTCGCCATTTTTTGTTGAATTTTGGAATGTCATGGACTCAAAGGGCACTCATGATCTCATCTCATTTCTGCTTGATTTTAAGAACTCTTTTTTTCTTGGGGGGGGGGGGTTCTCCATTTTCCTCTTGGATCACTATGATGTGAAATTTTAAAATTTTATTCACTGATAATGGGACATCCCAGTTGATTGGGCCTCTCCCTGCTTTTTGGAAACTGATGCACTTGTGCATGTGTATATATATAATATGTGTATCATATACTTTGCCCCCCCCCCCCCCGGAAAACTTTAAAATGGTATACGCAAAGCTATCTAGTTATTTTCCCGATAAGTCCTTTTTTTTGAGAGAGAGTCCTTAAAAAGTCCTTAATTTTTACTTTTAAAAATGAGTATGAACCCTGAAAAACATTGATACATAAATAATTTTTTACTAAATTTGAATCATAGTTCAAGACTTCAGAATACTCTTCAGGACTAAAGTCTCCATTGAAATTTCTCAGATCCCTTCCTTGAAAATTGTGGTGGACGATACATCACCTTCGGCTGAAGGATCGAAGGAAGTGACGTAACGTGCTTTCCACCAGAGAAGTATCCCTACGCGAGCGGGAAATAGGGCTGTCACAATGAATGTGTCAAAAATGGACGATAATGTTCAATGTTGGGAGAAATTGTTTCTCAAATGCGAATCTCCTTATTTTGGATATGTTTCATCTTATGAACAACTAAATGGGGAGCGGGGCACGAAATGAGGGGGCGACGCGACGTAAGGCGTAGAACCTTTGTGTCTTTTGAAGTACTCGTAGATAAAAATTCTGAGAACATATACCTGTTTAGAATCTAACAAAAGTCACTTCTCCTTTGTTTAGTTCCTCTAAATTTCTTGGAATATAGCCCCTGCGTGGGCTTCCTGGGGAAGTGGGGAATCTAGCATTAAATTTAAATTCAAATGCATTCAAAATTATTACTTGACACTAATTACAATTAAATAAATTTTTCATCTCTAAATTCTATTTTTTAGAAGATCTGCATATTAATTTGTCAAATTTCCTTTGACCCCCCCCCCCCCCCCCGAAATGAAAATCTCGCTACGCCATTGATTGGACCCCCTCCGAAATAAAATCCTGGCTACGCCACTGCATACAATTCTTTACTGCTGCTTGACTCATAAAATATGACACTATGAAATACAAAGGGTAAGAAAGCTCCATATGTAAAGAGAGTGCAGGGCGAAATGTATTACTATGCACTTATTTCTGAATACTTAGTTGCGAGTTTTAAAGATAGTAAAATGTAACATCTATTTTTATGCTGTACACATTGAGGGGAGGGAGTCTTGACAAGCCTATGCTTTACACATTTTTTAAAAAACAATAGTTGAACTCTTTAATTGCAAGTTGATTTTTTTTTTTTACATTATGCAATGAATTTTTGAAATAAACAAAAATCATTTTTCTGCTATGAATGGGCAAACCTAACCTGGTTAGTTTTTAATGGTGTGATCTGCTTGATAGCTCTGCAATGCCAATCTCTTCTTCAGAACGTAGGAAAATGTAAATTTACCTTGTCACCTTGTCTAATAATCGCATAAATTCTGAATTTGAAGTAAAGCACAGTGTTTTACTGTTTAGACACAAACTTGCTATGAAAATATAGTAGGCATGTGTTGAAATTTTCGGAACACCCTTGCCAATCAATGCCAGGAAATAAAAACTACCCGAAAATAAAATATTTTGGAATTAAATGCAATGCCTTCAGTGCAAAGAAATTAAGTTACTCGCCAGAAATGGCTATTTTGTCCGATTAAATGAAACTAATTAAATGATCCCATAAAAAAATAAAAAAAAAGAAGTGATAAGTTTCCACTTTTTTATGGAGATACACAAATTTACTATCAAAAATAAATGTTTCAATGCAAGTCATATATTATTCTTTCTTTATGAACCACAATTTTCAGAACAAATTTTACACTTGTTCATTTTTTAAAAAGTATAAGTTATGTTAACTATTTTACTTTGCCTCACATTCCCCCATAGAGCGAAACAACACTTCCTCATTCTTCAGGAGTTAATACTTAAAAAAATTAAATATTGGTTCTTTAAAAATTCCAAATAAAAAACTAATGAAAACACATTTAAAAATTAAGAACGGTAATTTTTATTATTGTTAATTTATTTATTTATATTTTGTACATTATACAAATAAAAATTAAGATATTACTTTATATCATTAAAAATAAAGTATGTTCTTTTATCCCAATCAAAAAAAGACTGAAAATACTTTTGGAAAATATAGAACAGAAACTATATTTTTTACACTTGTATGTTACTCACGCCCGTCATTTCTAATGCTCCCATAAATTTTCTCGGATCCGGCTGGGGGGGGGGGGGATAATAAAATAGTTCAATAATCATGCCCTTTTCCGTTTGTTATACCAATTCCTGTTGTTAAGACAGCGAAATACGGATAACAACTTCTGCCGCAAACATGGGAGGAAAAAAAGGCGGAGCGAAAATGACGTCACTTCCTTGGATCCTTCAGCCGAGGGAGACGTACCGTCCACCGAAAATTGTCAGGGCAGGAATAAAGCTGAATATTCCTCAACTTGTAACGCTATAAGACATTTAACAGCATTTAATACACTGAGAAAAATACATCATTTGAAATAAATTTTTGCTTTTATGCAGAAATATAATATACATCAGTGGTTCCCAACCATTTCTTACCTGTAGGCCGCATGTCATCCTCATATAAATAATAGCCGATGATCGAGTAACCCACGTGTTTTAACAATGAAACTTGCACCACAGCATGATAATTTGATAATATCTTCTGGTAATGTTTAACATGCAGGGAAAGGCTTTATCGTGACAAGGCTGAACTCGATCCGGTAACTTAACAGTTTTACTGGTAAGAGTGTCATTTCAGGGGAATGAAGAAACAAAAAATTGTTAACAATGAACGCTACCTACTGGAGTTAGGGTTAATCCACTGGAGGTAGGGTTACAATTTCAACTATCTAAATATCACCAAACAGGCAATGGCTTCGTTCAAATGTAGAAGCAATTTTCACCCTCCGTACCTTGAGTGGCGACTTTCTAGTATTAAAATGATTTTCATGGGCGCGAAAATATATAAAATTTCAAAATGTATCAATTTTCTAAATTACATGGAAGAAGAAAGAAAAATAAGCTATCATTGCTGTTATCATTACTTTGATGCTTCTTTTATTAAATATTTTTTAATGTTAAGGATTAAACTATTAGTTTTCTGATGTAAAAATTTCTTTTTAGCCTGATGCTTACATGTGCACTGCTAAGAAGCTAGATCCTCATGAAGCCTACATTGGTAAGTATAGTGTATACATACATTTCATGTATGTTTAGTGATGTAAAATACCTGGGTATTTATTTTTAGGGGTAAACACCCAGGGTATATACCCGGGTAAATACCCAAAATGGGTATTTCCCCGGGTATTTATTTAAAAAATTTATATTCAACTAAAATACTTTTCTGTCTGTATTCCACTATGTATATATATAACCAACCATATACAAAACAATAAATTTTTGCCCAAAAATAGTATTTTGATCACATATTTTAAGAATTATTGTGTGAAACAACTTAGCAATCTAATATGATATTCACATTAAATGCGTTGAATATGCCTACTCAATGTCCCCATCTTTCTTTTTTGTTTTTCACTTTTCAAAGCAAAATTTAAAGTTTTACCAGTACAAATACAAAGTGAGTGACAAAGTAACGTCTCCTAAATACTAAATGCCTATCACATTCTCCCTTTTAACATAGAGCAAAATGATCCCAGAAAGCATAATTTCGGTCTTCTGGCTACTGCCAACTATCGAGGGTCGAATGCATTAGAAATTAAAGGCGGAGAAAACAATTAGTTAACTTCTGAATTTAAATTTTAAAATTAACCAATTAACAATTTGATTTGAATTGTTTGGATCATCGTCATACCAACACCATTAATGTATTGCCATCATGTAGCGTTGTTTGTGTACCGGCTTAGGATCACTTTTAAAGCAAATGTGATAGGCATTTAGTGTTTAGGAGGCTTTGAACAAACTGATCACAAATCAAAGCCAAAACTAACTAGTAGCATGATATTATGAAAAATCAAAGATGATAAGTTGTGCTAGCGCCACCTATGTGACAAAATTAAACTTAAATCCCTTTGCTTTACCCCTTACAAAAATAAATTATCCTGCCATCCTATTTAAGTTTTAGAATAGTTCATTCTAAATTCCGACAGTTTTTTTTAATAAGATTTCATTACGCCTCTAATTAAAAAAAAATATAATATATGAATTTTTATATTTTTAATCTTTCATTTTACAGTTTATGTTTAAAAAAAAAAATCATCACCTTTTGATACCACCTAATTTTTTTTTTTTTTTTGGCAAAATGTGCAATTACTAGGGGATTTACCTTGAGGGGAAACACCCAAAAAAATATTTACCTTCCCACCCTACATCACTAATTGCGTGTATTAAAAATAGTTCAAATAAATTTTCATCATGAAGTATCGGGGAGCAAATGCAAATGAGCAAGTCAACAGAAAACAATATTTTGATTTTTATTTTTGCTTATTAATGCGAAAACTGTTTCGATATTTGCCACATTATCACTTAAACAGCAATAATATAAATAAATAAATAACATCATAGTCTTAATAACTTCTCAGTAAATTCTTCCAAGCATCCCTCATGCTTCCTTTTTTTTTTCATTTTGGATATGACTAACCTAGATTGTGATTTTGAAATCCTGAAGTTCATCATTGAATTGCTCCAATTATGACATTGAAAAGAAAGATTCTTTTTTGGTTCACGATATATTTCTTTCATAATTTCATCAAGTCTTCCAATAAAAAATATTATAAACTGTGTAATACATAATGTATGTATCAGTTTTACCAATAAATTCATATTTAGATTTAAAAAAAAATTTCAGACTCACTTTTTGCATTTTTTTGTAAAATACCCAGTTTTTGGGTATTTACCTAGGCCTTTGGTAAACAAACGGGTAAATACCCAAAAAATATTTACCTACCCACTGGGTATTTACCCGATCCACATCACTATCTATGTTTAAAATCATTTACTCCAAAAATGAACCCCCCCCCCCCCCCAAATGAATTTCTTGGTTTTTCACTGACAAAGAAAATTTTGCTTTTTATGGAATGATTTTATCTTAGTAATTATATCCAGTACCCTGTAACCGGGCAATGCAGCTAGTCTTAAATAAAATGAACTCCCATTGTTTACCAAACCTTAAAGAAAATTGAATAATACTTACAACACTATATATACTTCGTGAGCAAGTTATACAACAACTAACTGCATTGACCGGCTTTGCCCGGTCTACCTTGAAAATGAAAATTGTGTCAAGCTACGTATAATTAACAATCTGGCTTAAATTAAAGAAAAAAATATCATGCAAAATTTCCGCTCCAAACAATGACGACAAATATTAAAACACTTTTAAGGAATTAAAAGCGGAAAAAGATGGATTCACACACAAAAACGTAACCATGGAAGCACAAAATAAAATAAGTTTAGGAAATTAAAATGAGAAAGAGAGGAAGAAACAATGGATTCAAAAAGCGTATCCATGGATGCAAAAGTAAAATGGTTAACTTGAATGGAAATGAGATTTTTTGAACTTGATTTAAAAATTCTTGCAACTTTTTTTCCTTTGGAGATAGAAGCTTAGGTTTTCGACCACAGGTCAAGATAGATCGGGAGTAAAAAATGTCACTTTTCCTAATGGTATCAAAAAGAAAACTGTGGGACAATTCCTTCCATTTTTATTGATAGATTTAATGAAGAAAGAAGTGCCTAAATTTCAGCTAAGTCTAAAAAAATTCGAGCTAAACACACAAATAACTCCTGTCTTAATTAAGCATTGAAACAATTTGTGCAGAACGCGAAAAATTCTACTCTTTCGAACGGAATATAATATTAATATGTGCAGGGAATTTTTAACCTCCATATTTGAGAATTTATTGAAAATTGGGCCTAAATTGGAATAAAAATTGGTTGACCTGTCAATTAAACTCCTTCCTTCAATGACCTTAACCTCTTAAGAAGCAAACAGTAAAAATGGCAGCAGGAATTCCCTCCTACATTTAAAGGTCAAAAGATTGGTTTTGCTTCTAAAAATGAAACAGGTGAAAATTATGACAGTAAATGTCAAAAGATGACTGCCTGAAACTTCAAGATTAGCGGGGTGAAGTTCGAGTTAAAGAAAAAAAACTTTTGCAAAAATTTGGGACCATATGAAAACTTTGTCAGATATGGAAAGTCAAGCGAAATGAATTTGAGATATTGAGAGATGGCTGTAATAACGGTTTACACACCGAACTATTGATGGAAAATCAAATTTGAGTAATTTTTTGAAATTATGTCTATGTATGACTAGTAAAGACAGACCTAGCATTAAACTTTCGGAGAAAAAAAAACTCTTACTGTGTTTTTTAGTGTGTTCCATTTTTGGAACATTGGCTCTTTGCATGAAGTTTTTTAAATAAATATTCGACATTTGGAAATGCGTGTCAGACAGTTTCAATATTTTCTGATTGAATTAATTTGTGAAAATTAGCTTCTTTCCGCCAACTGAAGTCAGTTTTCATTCTTTTTTTTTTTTTTTTGAGTTTCTTGACGATCCTTATTCTGTCTGATGAAGAGGAACTTCCCCACTTCTTTTCATTCACATTTTTCATAAATCAATTTTTGGAGAGAACTGAAGAGACCATGTTCACAACCACACAACTATTTTATTTTCTACACACTGAGACAGTTTGCATGATGGGCAGCCAATTTGTCCTTTTTCCCGAATAGCAGTCAAAAATTGTGCCATAAAATGCTATCCAGCTATTCAGTCAGGAGATTTTCCAGTCATGCCTTCACGACTGTCTAAAGCCATATAAACTTGGGCGCTCTCATGCATCTGCACAGTAGCCAAACGCGCAAAGCCTCATTATGCAATTATGGAGATCCCAGTTATTAATCTTGGGATCCCTGTCAAGCGTTACGCAATATAACTGCATGGAGCATATAATTTCTCACACTGTCTTCTATGTGTGAAAAATAGTATGTGTATGAAGTGTGTTTCAAATTCTAATCTTAGTTTTATTGTTCTTCCAGTGAAATATGAGCCTGACATCAGTGCCAAAACCGCACATCACATGCTTCTATTTGGTTGCAAGGATCTTTTAAACGAAGATCACCTATATCCTACTCATTGGTATGATACTATAAAAGTTGCTCCAGTAATGTTCATTTGTTCATGAAAAATGTTTCTTTCACTTCACTTTTGGTGAACTCCAGATTATCTGCAATTCAATAAACAGCCAGGAACATGTTTTTTTTTTTTGCAGAAAAGCAAATACTAATGGCTGTTTTTTTTTTTCAAAAATTATACTTTATTTATGTATTTGCTTATTTATTTATTTATTTATTCATTTCTTTTTTTTCTTTTTGTGTGTGTTTCCTTCATACACTTGCTTTTTACTGATGCTAATTTCTATTATGCAAGAATACAAACCATATCTTTGTATATTTTCACTGTTCGTAGAAAAAAAATATGCATTTATGCAGCCAAGTTTTTGAGAAAGAACAATTTTTTTCCTTATTAGTCTCTTATTTTATCCTTTTTTTCGATTTATCCGTGATTTTTTTAATTTGCAGTGCTTCTGCCACCCAATTCCATAGATGATTTGGAGTTTACTGTACTTTATAACAGGGCTGTGGAGTCGGAGTCGAAGAGTCGGAGTCGGACTGATTTTGGGGTAAAAGAGTCGGAGTCGGAGTCGTTATAAAACATGCCGACTCCGACTCCCGACTCCGGGCTTCTTTTTTTCTTTCATTTTCACTGACTCTCCTTGCATTTTTTAAAAACTGACTACCAATTGAAATGTTAGGCAATAAAATATGTATAAAAAGCTACTAATGAGAAAATAACTGCCATTATGGCTATCATCTAGCTTGAACTTTCTGTAGCCGTCCCTCAGTTTGCTTGCTTTAACTCTGAAATTAACTTTTGGTGTCACCTACCAGATGAGTATCACACGGACCAAACCACTCCCTCTCAAGAACTTGAACTTTGAAAAAAAGCTTTTTTTCTCTCAAGTTACAGCTTTCAAAAATTGAAAGCACAAGATTTGATCAATATATTTTTGTTTAACATTAAGGGGGGGGGGGGCAAATTATAGCTAATCCTTTTCAATTTTTTTAAAGGGATTTTTAAGTCATCTCACATTTAAACTCGTAACTATTGGAAAATTTGATTTTTGAATTGAATTTATAACGTTGTATGCGTCTTGGGTTTACAATAAAAAACAAAATGCGAAATTTTCTTAAAAAAGAAATGATATTTCAATCTCTGTTTAAAGGTTTTCCCCCTTCCCCTGAAGGGAGAGAGGGAAATGAAAAAATACAATTAAAAAAAATATTTTTTAATCTGGAGTCGGAGTCGGAGTTGGAGTCGGAGTCGAGCATTCCAAAAATCCAGGAGTCGGAGTCGGGGTCGGAGTCAGTCATTTTCCTTCCGACTCCGCAGCCCTGCTTTATAAATCTACATTAATCAGTTGTCTTGATCTTTTGCTGAATTTTTGCCTTAGGAATTGCGCCCAAGGAGATCTATGCAGTCGTATGAGCATAATGTATGGATGGGCTAAAAATGCACCTCCGATGGAGCTTCCCAAAGGTTAATCATTTCATTGATTAAAAACTTATTGATAAGAAATATATGAAAACATTTCAACTATGATGGTCTAAATCCAAGATTTAAACATATTGATATAAAATATATGAATACATTTCAACAACGATGGTACAAATCCAAGATTTATGAATTTCTAGCCACTCTCTCAAATCTGGCGACCTGAAATCCGCTGTTGTCCCATATCTGCTCAAGATTTAAGCTGTAGACAATGAAATTTATAATGTTTAGTAGAAGTCTAAGTAAACATTATGAATATCAAATTTTAAGAATACAGAATGGATTCTTTCAAATTTTTATTTTAAGGTTTAGTGTGCACAATTAAATTTTAATTAAGAGTTGTAACAGTATTTATTCTACAGCTGTAGCCATAGATTTCAAATATTTATATTCAGTAGATTTCAAATATTTATACTCCCTATTTTCTCGACTTTCTATTAATCTAACATTTTAAACATCTATTTGACCATTGTATAGTAATAGTGAGTTAGTAAAAAATAAAAGCATAAGTCTATGTACCATTAGTAAAAATTTCAAGCAAATTATTGCTGCCAAAAATTGTCATTGAAAATCAAAAGAGATGAACTAAAGAAGCAGTTGATGGAAAAACCGACATTTTGTCTTGCACATGAAAGCTCATACATTTCATTAAAAACGATAATAAAAGGGTAATGAAGAAAGGTTTTTAGCTCCAGAAATTATAAATGTGTGTGACATTTCTTAAGAGAGAGAGCAAAAAGTTTTGTTCATTACCTTTTCAAATAATTATGTTTAAATGAACTATATCAGCTATGACATGCAGGACCAGATGGCGGCTTTTTTGTGGAATGGCCTTAAGTAAGATCACTTTTTGTAATAGTTTTATTTGGTATTTTGTCATTTTCAAAAAAACATAAATAATTGTTTCTTTGAAACATATGCCAAAAATTGTGCAATTTGCATCAATGATACCATCCCATTTTAGGCATGTGTCTTTTCAAGTTGTTAAATTTAAATTGTTGTTGTTTTTAAGTTTAAATGTTGAATTGGAGTAAAATATCTTGCATGAGTTGCTATTAAAGATATGGGCTCTTTTGTCTGGAATAAGGTTTTTTTGTTTTTAAATGTTGGTGATGAAGGGTGAAAGTTAAAACTAATTTTCTGTTACTATATCAAAAGATACGTCTTTTCTACCCATAAGCTCACTTCCTTTGCATTGAAAGGGGTTTCTTGTTAGCTCAAAACACGTGTCTGTGTGCACATTGATGTTGTATTATTTTCTTTCTCTTTTACTCTTGCAAGTATAGTATGGCAGTAACTTCCATCAAAAATGTCAAAATATTTTCTTCATGCAGTAAAATACTTGAATATGTATTTCTAATCAAATTAAGTTCATTTAATTTTAAATTAACATTTTCCCCCCACTTTTTTGCCATTAATGTAATAATGTTAATGGGTGAAATTAATCATTGATGTTTTTTTAGATGTTGGATTTCTAATTGGTGGTAATAGTTCCATTAGATATCTTGTTCTGCAAATTCACTATGCAAGGCCATTGCCAGGTAATATTAGATTTATTTTACGTTAAATGAAGTGTTTTCTGCTCTTCTTTTCATAGAATTATTGGAGATATTTCTCTTTAAATTGAAATTGTTATTAGTCTATACATATATATGAAATATATGGAAATAGATAGAAAGTATGAAGGATAACTATACAGAACAAAAAGGAAAAAAAAACATAACATAAATGCCAGAGAAAACCCATACAAGCTGATGAAAATGTTTTACACATGAATTGCAAAAAGCCAAGACATGTTAAAGCATTGACAATCAATAAAATGGAAAGGATGAATGGCAACTGATCAAATTCCAACCAATCATATGTGTAATATACAAGTAAATAGACACACACACACACACATTAATTTTTTTTGCTTGCAGCTTACTAGATTTTACAATAAGTCTTTTTTCATTCTAGTTTGTATGATATTTCTTTCCATTTTTTTGCCTACTTTCCCAGTAAAAGTCAGAGAAAGAAGAAAAAAAGCGTGAAAGAAAGCTTAAGGTATCTTTAAAATATTGGGAAAAACAAAAAAATGTCAAATAAATTAAATAATTAATTAAATATTGAAAAATAAAAAATTGGAAAGTAGGGTATTGAGATGGGAAAAGATTTCTTTTTGTGTTAAATATGAACAGTTAACTTTAACTTACATTGAAAAACAAAACCATGTGCACAAAATTTACATAAGCAATAAAAAAAATGGCCATGGATTTTTTTTTTCTTCCCAGTACGGTTAAATCCGATAAATACGAGACTTTAAAAACCATGCCCTGAGTAGAAAGGATAACGTTCAAAAAAAAAAAAAAAAAAGGAGGCTGATTCACAACAGCATTTTATGTCCATTAAATTTTTTAAGTGATTTTTTTCTTATTTTCTCATAGTTCGTCATGAGACGGCTAAAATGTCTCTTTGTCACTATTTCACAAAAAGCTTATGTTTAATCTCTATTTGTACTGAAACATGATTGATAATGCAGAAAAACCTTTTCATTTATCTAGATGGAGTGACTGACAACAGTGGTTTAAAACTCCATTTGACAACTCAAAGGTTTGTCCTTTGTTGTTTTTGTGTTCTGTCACTTGAGTATTATCAATTTCAAAGTTTATTAATGTTTTTAATTGTATCATTTCAGGCAACGATATATAACTGGTATACGGTTACTTCTTGCCGACTCTGCAAGGATTCCTCCTCTCAATCCAAGTATGTATCCATAACTTAAAATTTTATTCTGATTACCTGTACTCAGTCAATCAGAGTCTGCAATAATTTTTAATCATGGCTTTGACTTTGCATTTTTACCAAACATTCAAGGTAGGCATGAGAATTGTCATTCTTTTTGGCAATTTGGTCAACACAAGATCGTTTTTACCCCTACCCTAAATTGTTTCATGTGCACTACTTCTTTCATTAAAAAAGTTATTTAAAATGCTTTTAAGTTCATTGAAAAATAATTAAATACAACACAATTGAAATATTCATATAATTAAAAAACCCAGACAGTAGGCTATAAAAATAAATGAATTCAATAACTTAATAGTGTAAACATGATGGCAATGAAAAGCTGAAGAGCAGTTATTTACATATTTATTTTAAAATGGAAAAGCGAAACAAAACCGTGTAATTACGTGTGTACTATAACATAAAGGCTAATAAAAGTAAAAATGAATAAACCAATAAACTGAAAACAAATACTTCTAGTGCAATGTTCTATACCTTTCACCAGAAAAAGGAACAGACAAGAAAAGTGTGGAGAGCGTACTTTTAGTGTATCAGTGCATCATTCCAACTTCCAAACTATTCACTGTTCACAAGAATTGCTATTAATTTATATCCTGTAGAAGAAAAAAACTGATGTACACATAACATTAAAGAATAATGTGTTAAACACAGATAGGGTGGACTTTTAGTTTTAAATTGTTTTATATTTTTAAACTAGATTTTTGACATTGACTGAAACATTAACGTGTCAGTATCAATAACCTAATTGTAAAGCAGCTGTGTTGCTCGACTGAGGTTACACTGGTCAACAAAGAAATAGCACTCCTATTGGGAAATATAATGATAAAGTCGTGGGCAGTAGAGTAATTAATTCTTTTTCGAAGAAAAGTTATTGAGATAGTAGATTTTGAACATTCCTTGATCAATACAATTTGTTACATTATGTACTTCCCATCTAAGATTCTTTATTATTTTCAGGATACCATGTGGATGTCAATTGCAAATTTGAAGAGAATTACGTTATTCACTTGTTTGCTTATCGGGTTCACACGCATAAACTTGGATCTGTTGTTTCTGGATATTCCTTCAACACTAATAACAACAGTTGGACATTTCTTGCCAAAGGAAATCCACAGTGGCCTCAAGTATGGTGGAAAAGTGTTTTGTTTTGAGAATGTGTTAGCTTTTAGAATACAGTTGGCTCTCTATTTAACGACTTTCAAGTGACCACGAAAAATCGTCCTTAAGTAGAATATGTCCTTAAATAGAATGCTTTTTAAACTACAGTGGAGCATCCTGGACCGTGAAAAGTAATCTTTAAGTCGTTAAACAGAGCATCGTTAAACAGAGAGCCAATTGTATTTTAATGATGTTTCATATGCAACTAATGGATCACAGTTAAAATATTTTCAACAGTATTGTTTTATTTTCTCTTTTTTTTCCACATATATGACTGTTCTCCAGCTTATGCCATATTAACGGTTAAAATTACGTACAAAAACTTAAAATATTTACCATTCAAACTGAAATGTCAAGTTAACCCTGATCTATAATTAATGTGCACAAAAGAACTAATTTAAATTTTTTTATCTGTGAACATTATTTTTAAGTGCACTGGTTTTAAATTTCAAAATTAAGAAATTGAATGTTGATGCTTCATCTTTCATCTCATTCACATTTTAACATCTTTACGTATCATAATGTTTCATTTTCTATGAATGGAATGAAATAGAACAGTGAATAACTTTCTCTGTTTTAACTGTTTGTGTATTTTGTTGTGCTATGTCATATCCCCCTCCCAAAATGTTACATGCTAACATTTATAAAGATTTTTGAAAATAAAATTGGTCTAATAAATGAATTAAGAAATTTTGAAATGGTGATAAAATATGAAAACCATTAAATTTTCATTTTTTTTCTCATTTTTTTTTCTTTATTTTTTCCCTAACCCTCTCTCACTTTTTTTACGTCAAGAAATGTTGCATGCAAATTAATCAAATTTGAGATTTTTTTTTTCATTATTTTCTTAAATTAGTAGTCTCTTAAAATTCTGGTGATCACATTATGTAAGTTTATTACTGATTTTAGATCAAACTCTTTGAAATGACTGTAGTTGAGATTTCCATATTTTTTCATCCTGCTAATATTTCAGTTGTTCGAAAGGATGGAGGCTATTTTGATATATGTAGGCTTAGGAGTACTAGTTTTGTTATTTATTCCGAAAATTTATTTATTGTTAATTTAATTTTAGTACTTAATAAATTTATTGGTAGCTGCATATTTTTTAGAAAACTGCTAGTTTTTAAAATAATGGGCACTTAATTGCTTAATTCTTTTATTTGTTTGAACAATAAAATATTTATTTGAAAAAATCTCTCTACATTAAAAAAAAAGATATTACTTTAAAAAATGTCTCAATGATTCCTTTCTTTTAACAGTAAATTTATGATGTCATTATTGAGACAAGTTTGATTATTCTTTTACTTTTGTAATCCATTTTTGTGTACATACTTTTTTAAATATTTTAGTGATTGAAAGAATATCAAATATGTATCCTATCAGAGATTTTTATGAGAAAAGACACATAGTATACATTTAAATTTTTAACTGTTACATACATGATGCTTTACTATATATATGGGCAATTCCATGGGTAATTGACTGACATTTTTAAAGCAAAACAATATGTATTTTGCAATATTCAATGCAAAATATGCATTTTTAAAATAATCTTTTCCCGTGAAATGTTGTACTTTTTAGGCTGAATTCAATGGTATAGTTAAATTCTCAAAATACATTTTAGATGATGTAAAAAATAACAGAATTTTTTTAAAAAATACCAAGCACTTTTCATAATGCACTCAAAAGTACAAAATAACTTTTCAGGATTAGAAAGGACAATTTAAGAATTCCTGTAGTTTTCGAAAATTTTAAGAAAACGACACCACAAACGAATAAAAGTGTGACTCAATTTAATCCTTGTTCCTCTCTAGGATTTATGCTTGCTAATTTCATGCTTGCTTCAGAGAAGCCTTGATTCAAAATTTTCATTATGATTGCTTTTAACATTACTGTTGCAAGGCAACAAAATTTGTAACAATGGGTTATTTAAGCATTTAATAGGGAAATGACATGAAATTTGCTGTTTTCCATCCTAACTAAAATAATAATTTTATTTTAGAATTTTAATTTTTTAGCGCTAAGTTGTACCTTATGATTACGCAAATCGTTTAGTGAAGTCCCGAAGTCTCTAAGTGATCTAGTTGCAGAGATATAAGCAAAACCAGACCTCAGTGACTCCGTGACTATCAGACCAAGTATAATAAAAGTCCTTAAAAGTGTTAAAAGTATGGTAACTGACTGACATACTTGTTTTTAAAATGTCAGTCAGTTACCATGCTTTTATTAGATATTTAAATATAATCCAAAATGTATTTTAGAAATTCAATTGTACCATTAAGTTCTGCCTGAAAAGTACAATATTTTAGGGCAAAAGATTGTTTGCGCAACATATATTTTGCTTTGAATGTTACAAAATATGTATAGTTTTGCTTCAAAAATGTCAGTCAGTTACCCATATGAGTTTTGGGTAAAGTATTGGATGAAAAGCTTTCTCAGATTATTCAGCTTATGTTCAAAAATATTCAGCTGTTTCAACGATCAGATTATCCCAAATTATTCATGTTAATTAAACAACCTCATGTTCATGGAGCAGTCATGTTATAGAGGTGGAGTTAAAAAATTCACGATGTGAATTTAATATGTTAAATTCCGGACATTAGAAACCTATTAGGCAATTTTTGCATCTGTTTTCAAGCATTATGATGAATTGATATTTAATTTTGTGCATTGTTATTCCAGGCATTTTATCCAATGGAAAAACAGCATACTATAACAAGTGATGATATTTTAGTATGTAGCTCATTTTATTTATGTTTAAATTGCTTTAGTTGCATGATTTTTTCACTTGTAAAACAATATTAAGTTTGATATTTTTTTCAACAAATTTACAGCTTGCCCGATGTACATATAATTCAACAGAATCATCTCATGCTGTTAAAATTGGGTAAGAGAATATTGTTGTTAAATTTTGATAAAAATTTCACAATAAAAAAAATTTGTTGGACTTTAAAAGATTTTTTGCATATTATCTGGTGCTTTTGTTTAAATTTAGCTTTTCAATTAATAAAAATTCTTTTTCTCTCCTTAAATAAATTAAAATGCTGAAAACTGAGTTATAGAATAAATAGTGTTTTGTTATGTATTGTTTGTATATCCATACACTGGGTTGAATTAATAACCAGAAATGGCCAATCAACTGGTATGACAGTCAAAATATTGTCGAAAACCAACAGTTAAATGATTAAGAATCATAAATATATGTTAAAAATTATTAGTTACGGTATAACTAACTTTCTTTGTAAATCTTTATATTTACTGTTACTCAGTGTTTAGGGTTCAGAGTTATTGGTAACCTGTTGGTCCCAAGGCCACTAGAAACACAATTTCAGCATCATGAAATACAAGTTGTAATCGATGACACCAGTGATCGATTATTATCTGTCGAGCCATTTCATATTACTCACATCTTTAATTATTTTATTTGTATTTTTTAAGCCGTTTTGTGTGTTCACTTTATGATACATTTTTGTTAAATACAAAACCAGTGTAATTTTCAAAGTATTATAGAAAATCTAATTTGCTACATTCTACAATGTTTATGAAAGATTTGAGCAAAATTGCTTTTAAGTAGGCTTGCCAGACTTCCGGGTTTTCAGAAAAATCCCGGTGTCCTGGCTGGTTTACTTCATGCCCCGGAAAAAGTTAAATTTGATTACAAATGACCAAAAAAATCTAGAAATAATTAACTGGGAAGGATTATCTAGGATAATTACTTTGTCTTTTGCAACATTAACTTAAAAAATTAATATCAGATTAGTTTGTGAAGATTTTTACAACAAGATTAAAACCAAAAGTGAGTTTGTAAAAAGAGTCCTTGCCAATAAAAAGTAAAAGTTAATAATGTAAAATTTTTTATTCCTCGTTCAAAGCTTTTCTTCTTACTAAAATAACTTGTAAATATTGACTTGCAAGAAGTAAAATTTTTTAATTTATCATCTTGTGTCATTTTTTATTACCCTTATTTTAGATTCAAAATTAGTAACCATTTACTCATATCACTGAGAATAAAGCGCCCTATAAAATACTCTAAAAGCCAGCCAAGGGTGTGCAACCTGTTGAATACTCACGACGAGGGAGGGGGGGGGGGACATTTCGGTGCGCCGCTTGAACATTTCACAGGGTGGCGACAGATCAGGGAGATCAGGGAAAAGTCAGGGAACTTCATTAATCAGGGAAAAGTCAGGGAAATATCAGGGAATTTTGAAAAAATAACAAAAAATCAGGGAAAATTGATTTTTTGAAGAAAGACATTTTTTTTTGCTTTACAAAATTAAGTACTCTTAATTCCCTACGCATTTTCCGCCAATTATCTGTTCAAAAAAAGAAAAAAAAAGGGTAAAATTAATGAGGTGCGATTATACATTGCTGCACATTTGTGCATCTTTTTTCCTTAACGTCAAAGTATTGAATCTTACTTATTAACCACAGGATGAACTTCCTAAGATTGCTTTTGTGTCTGTTAGGTTGTTTATTTTACCGAGCTTGAAATTTCCTTTTACGCTTTCAATCCTACGTAAAATAAACAACCATACAGGCAAAGAGGAAGCCTTCAATTATGCCTTAGCTCCTTTGCCTTTATTCCATTGTCTCAAAGTAATTAGCGTACTATAATCACGATTTCAAGAAGAAATCTTTGGTTTTTGAATTAATTCAATAAAAGCTCAAAAGTTATTACTTCTTCGCGTTTTTAATTGAATTGCTAAAATTGAACTTTCAATTAAAAAAACTTTGTTTTTTGCTGTTATACTATTTGTTGTCACCGCAGATTATAAAGGTTTTCCTTTCTTCAGACTTTAGTGATTCTTTAATTTTATAACCAAGCTGTATTCTTCTTTTATATATTTTGAAATTAACTAATTGCTTTTTTTTTTCCTTGCATTTCAAAGTTGTTTGTTACAAAAGCAATCTAAGATTTTTTCTCGTTACATACTGAAATCATTTGAAATAGAGTTAACTTGTGTACTTAAGAAAATATCTTAATTTTTTTATTGTTAAAATGCTGTATTCATTCATTAAAATCTATGTTCTTGATTAGAGAAAAGCTCCCTATGAATGGTTGTCAAAGGGTTTCATCTGTTTTGCATAAATATGTCAATTAGTTATATAAGAATAACTACATTATTTCTATTCTTTTACTATTACTTGTTATTCTTGCAACAATTATTATACTGTTTGAAAACTTAGAACTAAAAACTACTTGAAATTATTTTGAACTATCATAAATACACATGTTTTTAAAAGTAATTTTAATAGTTTCTTAAATTCTTTTGCTAAGTGGTTTCTGGAAGTAAAGTTCTTTTTTTTTAAATTTTCTATAATCTTTCCATTGTATAAAAATTTAATATAGTGTTTTGTAGGTCATTCCCCCCCCCCCCAAATTGTCATGTTTTTTTTTTTTTTGAACCATTTTATTAAAAAAAGTAGCATCTTTTTAAAATATATCTTTAGTTCAACAACTTTACATAACTTAAAACATTTAAAATACTGCATTTTATACAAACATAAAATAGATTTAAAGTAAAGCAAAGAAAGAAAACCATTATCATTGGTAACGTAAATCAGGGAAATTTGGTGAACTTAATCAGGGAAATCAGGGAAAAGTCAGGGAACTTTTTTTCACAGTTCCTGTCGCCACCCTGTTTCAGAAATCTTGTCAAGCCTACTTTTAAGTGTATGAAGCATATCTGTTTCTCAGAGCTAGAATAGTGTAAGTACAGAAATTTGCGATTTTTCATTTATTAGTGCATTGTATGTAGAATCCTATTCCACATCGAGTCATGTGAATGCAATTCTAAAAAAATTTCTTTGTACTGTTTTGTCAGTGTTAAAAGAGT